>NW_023045944.1:0-94933 GCF_011762505.2 Arvicanthis niloticus
TCCCCAAGCTAAGTATAAACCTACAGATTCCTTCTAACATTTACACGCAACCTCTCGGGCCAGCACTCTCCTAACTGCACCAGACAACACAGTATGCACCCATTTACAATTTCATAATTAAGTAAGTTGAAAACCAACATTTTGAAAACTTGACCTAAATGTTGAGTGGTGGCTCATACCAAAAACTTGAGACCTTCAAGGATTATACAGGGCACCATGCCAACCAGGGAAGGCTAAGGAAACCTACTTATTCTTAGCACAAGCAAAACAAGAAAAAATAGTTTCAAAATTCTCACTACTTAGGGCTGCAGAGATGGCTCAAAGTTAAGAGTATTGGGCCAGGTGTGGTAGTACCTGCCTTTAATCCCAGCACTCAGAAGGCAGAAGCAGGCAGATCTCTGTGAGTTTGAAGCTAACTAGAGTGGTCTACAAAGCTACAAAGTGTGTCCAGAACAGCCAGGGCTATACAGAGAACCCTGTATTTTCACTTTCATTAAGTGAGACAAGTTAAAAAACAAGATGTGAAAGACGGTCTAGGGGGTAAATGTACTTGACCTGCAAGCCTGAAGGCCTGTTTGATCTTGGAAACCCACATAAGGGAAAAATCCACAAGAATGAACACTCACAAACTCTACAACAAATGTAATAAAAAGGACAAAGATGAAGACAGAATTCTTGACAGGATAGGCTCAATGACACACGCTTACCTCTCCGGATTTCCACTGGATTAGCCCCTTTGCTGATCTTCTCAAAGCCCTCCTTGGCAATAGACCGTGCCAGAACAGTGGCAGTGGTGGTGCCATCCCCAGCCTCTTCGTTTGTGTTATTGGCAACATCCTGAACGAGTTTAGCTCCAATATTTTTGTATTTATCCTTTAAATCAATTGACTTTGCAACAGTGACCCCATCTTTTGTTACTTTGGGACTTCCCCAACTCTGTTCAATAATCACTGTTCTTCCCTATAGTGACAGAAAAAATAGCAACCCTCAATGATAACCCTCAAAGTTGTCATTCTTAACAATCCTGCAACATAAATCTCAAAGCCAATTTAATCAACCATCTATAGACAAAATGGACACTGCTCATTTGCCAGGAGTCTAACTTTGAGGCACAATAGGAATTTCCTGGAACTAACATGCCACCTATAAAACAAGAAAGCACAGATGTCAATCACCAAATCCCAGAACATTCTTCACATCATTTGCACTGGAGTTTTGGCCATGAACTGGGTTTGTTTTGTTTTCTGAGACAGGGCTTCTCTGTGTAGCCTTGGCTGTCCTCAAACTCACAAAGCGCAAAGATCTGCTGGCCTCTGCCTCCTGAAGGCTGGAATTAAGAGGCATGCACCACTACTGCCCTGCTTACAAACTATTTTTAAAACATGGTTTGCTTTACAATTCATTCACTAAGTATCAGCCAGTAAGATAATAATGTGTTCTTCTGGTTCACTAAATAAAAAACTTCAAATATGGCACCAATAGTATTGACAACTTGGATTTGAAACACACTTCTATTCCGTCTATGTAAACAGTACTTAAAAATGCAGGGTGTTTTTTGTTTTGTTTTCAAGACAGGGTTTCTCTTGGAGCCATGGCTTTCCTGAAACTTAAGAGATTCGCCTGCCTAAGCCTCCTGAGTGCTGGGCTTATGCAGCTCTTTAGATCAGTTTAAAATGACTGTACACCATATCCAATGCTGTCCTCAAAGTACTATAGCTCCCTATTCAGCCACACGGATGTGTGATCCCAACCTCTGACCTTAGCACTGATTAGAGTTCCAGGCTTACCTGGCCAGCTATGGTTAGAGAACTTGTCTTAATAAAAACTGTGTGAGTAAAACACTGAACCCCTACACTTGAGATGTGAGAGGTTGTTCAAGGATAGCCTTGTCACAAAGCTAGCAAAACTCTCAAAACCAGATAAACCTTTGCAATGTGAGAACTGTAGAAACCATAAGGTATGTACAATGAAGGGATGAATGAGAGACCACAAAGGTTTTTCTCCAAAGGCAAGTGAGACCAGTCAGGTGAAATGTGTTGCAGAAGCAGATGGATGGATCTCTGAGTTCCAGGACAGCCTGGGCTACTGGAGAAACGCTGCCTTGAAAAACAAAAAAAACCCAAAACAACAAAGCCCATAAAGTATGTAAAGCAAAGGTGGCTCAGTGTATAGGCTCCTCTTCCAAAGGACCAAGTCAGCCCCCAGAACCTTGGCACCCTCAGTCACAAATGCAGGCAAAATAACAATGCATGTAAAACACAGAAACCTTGAAAAATGTAATGATTCTATGCTAGTGCGTTTGCCTTGTAGGTTGGACTATTTCAGAACAATGAATGACCCTCACATTACAGCTATATACTTTGAGGTATTATTAGACTTGTACTTTCCCCTCTATACCCTCTCACTACTGGGAAGGGATCCAAAATTTAATGCAAGCATGCACACAATCATGACTCTGGTTTGAAAATCCTCCTTGAGCTATTACTACTCTATTGCATCATAGTAATAGACAAAGTCCCCCAAATCGACTGAAGCAAGCATAAGGACACCTAGAATCATAAGGATGCTAACAAACCTTCTAAGAAACACCCCCAAACCACTAAAAGTTGTATCACATGCAAATCAGATTTTCACAAAACTTGTTAACATAATGCTGTCTTGCAGCTACAGAACACTACTCTTTAACACGACTTAAGTATACTGGTACCTTTGGCCCCATTGTAACAGCTACAGCATCGGCTAAAAGGTCTACACCTTGAAGCATTAAGGCTCGAGCATCTGCACCAAATTTTACATCTTTGGCATAGGCCCGAGTGAGATGAGGAGCCAGTGCCCGGGACACTGGTCTCATCTGGCGAAGGACTGTGGGTAGTCGAAGCATTTCTGGAGGAGGAAAAAAAAAAAAGTATGACTACAAACTTGTTCAACCATGCTTCAAAACATGGTGGCTAGGTTGGAGCTCGGCTGTCCTCTGCTAACCACCATGCCTGGGCCACAAACGGCGCTGCAGATTCAGGACATGATCTGCTAGCCAACTGATCATGGAGACTGCCCCCATGCCTGACCTACAGCACTAGCACAAAGCACACGAAACCACATCCCCACTCCTGCTCTCTCGAGTTAATCTTTCACTGCCAAAACGGCCTTGGGAGCAGACCCACTCCGAAAAGTATCTGGGGGGTGGAAAAAAAAAAAAAAACCAAGTTGGTGTAAGCAAGGCAGGTTCTAAACCCAAGCACCTAGAGAACTGCAGACGTACTCATGACGGTGCAAAACCCTCTATGGAGAGTGTCGCCTGGTATCCACCCGGAGCTACTGTAGCACAGCAGGTAACAAGGCCGGAGGAAAAGGACCGTAGCTCAGCGCAGCCGCGCGGCCCCACGTGTCGTCCCGACCAGGGGCCCCGAGCAAGGTCAAAGTGAAGGCGCCGGATCGCCGTGGCCACGGCGGACTAGAGGACCGCGACCACCCTCCGACAGAGTCCTGCAGTGTGCCAGGCGCAGGTGGCACCAGAGGGCCGAAATTGCTCCCACCCTAGCCCGCCCTTGCTCCCGCGCTTGGCCTAGGTCGCGTGGTCCCCGCCGCACGTGATAAAACCAGCGTGGCCCTGCTGGGCCTGGACAAGTGAGCGGGGCCTGCGGCGTCGCTGGCAGACTTCTCCCCCAGCCCTCCGTGCTCGGTCCGCTCTGCAAGCAGGCCTGCGAGCGCCGGGGCGCCGTGCACGCAGAGGCCGCGTACCTGCGGGGCGGCGGCGAGAGAGCTCGAGGCGAGGCAGGCCGTCTACGGCGAGTGAGGGACCCAGCACTGGGCGCGCACCGCAATGAGCCCTAGTCCCCTCCCTCCCCGGCTCCGCCCCACGGCCCCGCGTGCGCGCGCGCGCGCCCCGCTCTCGCGCACGCCCGGGCCCCGCAATCTGCATGCGGCGCGCGCGGCCCCGCCCTCCGTACCTAAGCGGCCTCAGCCCGGCGGCCTCGGCCCGCTCCCGCCGCCGTACGCTGGTTCCCGGGCCGCGCTCGGTTCTAGAACCTTCCAGAAGGCCCCGCGCTCTCCGTGGGTGAAAGGTCAAGTAGCGTCATTTCCGGGAGGGGGCTCGTTCTTTCACCTCGGCGGCCGGCCTGGAAAAGCCTAGAAAGTGCTCCCCTTTTCTTCCGCCTCCGGCCGGCTGCCCGTATCCGCGGCCTGCGCGGAGCCGTCGCCACCAATCGGCGCGCGCGCTGGCGAGGCCGCCCTCTCTCACGCTCAGAGGCGGAGTGCGCCTGCGCGCTGCGCGGCCTTTTTCACGTGTCCTGAGCCGGCCCGCAGGACTCTCCTTGCAGCCGCGGCCCGAGTACAGAGTCCGGAGCTGTGGTGGCGCAAGTCATGGTGAGTGTCTCGTGGTGGCCGGCAGGCCTGCGGGTCCGGTTCGGCCTGCGGCCCACGGAGAGCCCATGTGCGCTTTGGGACTAGCAGGACAGCGGTCCGCTCAGTGTCCGGCGTCCGCCCATGGCTCTGCAGAAGCGAGGCCTGCCCGACCATTTCCCCACCACGGCTTTTCTGCACGCACGTGTGCGGCAGGCGTTTGGGGCAGGGGGCGGGAACCCGGGTGCACACGCGCAAGCCCACCTGCCCTGGCAGGGCTTTCGTGGATGTGTCCTGTGTTGGAGAAAAAGTATGTCCGGGCTCAAAAATTGATACCACTCCCCGGTTACTTGAATTTAAAGGAAAAGAAAATAAAGGAAATGTTTGACCTTGGAATAGACCAAGGTTGAGATTGCTGATGAGCGGTGAAGACCCCCTTAAAGCAGACAGGGAAATGAAACTTAATTTGGCCTTTATAGAGTGGAACGTTGAAGAGTATATTCTAAAGGTACACTTTGAATTTTCTTGTCATTGTGAAACGCTTTGACCTGTTGAGTTAAGGCTCGCAGTGGTATTAACTGTTCGTGTTCTGACACTTGGAACTTAATTACAGTTTTTTTTTTTTTTTTTTTTTTTTTTTTTTTTTTTTTTTTTTTTTTTTTTTTTTTTTTTTTTTTTTACAACACATTTCTCTCCACAGGCTGGACAAGCTTTTAGGAAGTTTCTTCCGCTCTTTGACAGAGTATTGGTTGAAAGGAGTGCCGCTGAAACTGTAACCAAAGGTGGCATTATGCTTCCAGAAAAGTCTCAAGGAAAAGTATTGCAGGCAACGGTCGTGGCTGTGGGATCAGGCGGGAAAGGAAAGGTAAGCTGGAGCTCCTAGAGCCGTGCTGAATTTTACCTGTGATGGGAAGGAATGGCAAGAGACTGTAAAAAAGCAAAAGATATTTGAGCGTGTGACTGTATTTGCACGTCTATGCTGTGTAGCAGGGGCATCTCCACCTTACTCCTTCGGGTTAAAGTCTCCTTGAACTAGTCTGGTTTCTGGCCCTCAGCATGTTGGGGGTTACACCTTTTTTACTAGAGTGTTAGGATTTCAGTTTGGGTTTCCCATACTTTCATAGCAAGGCTATTTTACCTATTTACCCACTGAGCTAACTCTGCAGTGCCCCACACTCTAGAGATTAAAAAGTGCCTGCCTTAATGATGGCTCATGCCTGTGGCCCAGGTTCTTTGGAGGCCAAGGCGGGCAGATTGTAGAGCCTTCTAGGCCAGCAGGAGGTACAGGATGAGACCTCAAAAAAGTAAAACAGAACCTCACAAAATGAAAACCTCTGTAGCTATTTTGTAGCCTGCTCCTCATATTTTAAATAGACAAAACATTGTACAAGTAGATAAACCCAGGGGTCTTTTCAGAATTGAAGGAGGTATTTAATAAGGCCCAAACTAATTCTAGCATAAGCTGGGGGAGGGTACAGTGCTGAGGCAGGAGGGTCCAGAATGAATGGCCAGTCAATTTTTATATAGACCATGTCTCTCCTCTCTCTTCCCCAAAAGAAAGGATGAAGTGACGGGGGCTGGGGAGCCTGGCTGTTGGCTTAGCCCAGACACTGAAATAGTTTTAATCTTACACCATTGAGTTTTAGGTGGCATACTTGAGAAGGGAGGAAATACTCTGGGTGTTCCTCACTTAACTAAACCACTAGAGTATTAGGGGGAATGGACATTCTGCTTCAATTCTCTGATCAAGTCCGTGTCTTGACAACAGGGCATTGAGTCAATAAATGTATATTAAGTGGAGAAAAGTAATGCCAAATTTTTGTTTGTTGAAAGAAGTCATACATGACCATTTACTGTTATGAGTTTTTATTTCATTTGGTCTACAGGGTGTGTTAATATTTAACAGTAAAAAGTTAGCCAACCTTAGCTGTCCACTGAAATGCAGTTTTAGTGAAAGTATGTCTTTCATATTGTAACTGCAGCAATTTAATTAGTTTATTTAATTAATTTAATAAACTTTAATTAATTTAATCTATATTTAATGTAAGTTATATTGCTTGACCTCTAATAAGGTTCCTAACAACATACTGGTTTGAGCACTTTCATTAATTTAGTGATTTAAAAGTTACAGAGTTTAATGTGATTGATTAATGCCTATAATTAACACAAACCTGAGGCACAACGCTCCTGGTGCACATACTGAAACAAAAACTTTACTGTTTATTAGTGAACAAAGCAGACAAACGTCTTTGCTAACAAGTGACTGTTTTTCATCAGGGTGGAGAGATTCAGCCTGTCAGTGTGAAAGTTGGAGATAAAGTTCTTCTCCCAGAATATGGAGGCACCAAAGTAGTTCTAGACGACAAGGTAAGTAAAGCTAATAATTTAAAATAAGTTTTATATTTGCTATTACTTTCTTAACCAATGGTCTCTTTTTTCCCAGGATTATTTCTTATTTAGAGATGGTGACATTCTTGGAAAGTATGTCGACTGAAACCACTGTTGAAATGGTGTCACATGAAGCTGCCCATTCCACTGAAGTTCTGAACTATTTCATCATGTAAATAATTTCCATGCCTCCCTTTTATAATAAACGGATGATGCCTAAACTGACAGCTATTGTCTCTGAAATTTAGTGTCACTGTACTGTTACAAGCAATTCCAAATAAAGTGTAAATGAGTGGACAGTCTTTGTTAATTTAAGGTGGTTTTCTCCAAATAAGCTGAAGAGTTAAGGGTTCTGAGAAACAGGGATTTTCTAGGTAAGTGAACTTTCAGGGTGGATTTGGCAGTGTTACATAGATGAATAATTAAAGCCATGGGGACTTATACTGAGGTACTGTTTTAGTTTACACTCTATTCCTGTGATAAAAAGCTCACTAAAAGCTACTTGGAGAGGAAAGAGTTTGTCTCAGCTTCAAGTTCATTACAGGAAACTGGGCAGGAGCTGAAGCACAGACCATGGAGGAATGTGACAGCTTGCTCCCCTTCTCAGCCTGCTTTCTTACAAACCCACTGCCACCTGCCCAGGGGTGGCATGGCTCCAGACTCTTTAGTTTTTTTATTTTCAAAATCTTTTGCAAAAATGCCTAATTTGGTCTTCAACTTGTCATCCTGCCCCGTTGTCTGAGTGACTGAATATGCTATAGTGCTTGACTATTGCTGGGTTTTTATTATTTTCTTACGTACTTGTATGTGTTTGTACCATGGTACACATGTGGAAGTCAGAGAACAACTTCAGAGAGTTGATTCTCCTACCAAGTGGGTCCTGGGGATTGAACTCTGATCCTGCAGCTTGGTGTGAGGGATTTTACCTGCTGAGCCACTCCGCAGTCTCATATTTAGGCCAAACTTTATGCATCAGTAGATAATACTTTCTGAGAGGGAGAATGTGATCAGAAGAGACAGGTCATAACAATACAGTAATACTATTTCTCTTTTCAATGGGGCACCTAATACAGCTTACAGTATTTTTAGGTGTTTTTCTTTTGTTGTAGACAGTATCATGTAGCCCTGGGTGTTACAGGGTATGAGATCCACATGCCTCTGCCTCCCAAGTGGTGGAATTAAAAGCTTCCACTACCTTTTTTATAGTAGTTTGATAATATTGTGTCTGTGTTCTTCATGGTTTATGAGATATAAAACAGTGATTGGGATGTGTCTAAAAGTGGTTTTAGGGACTGGAGAGACTGTTTAATGGTTAAGAGTACTTGCTAATTTTGTAGAAGACCTAGATTCAGGTTAGCATTCCTTCTAGGCTCTGCCCCACAGGCAATAGCCAGGTGTCTCTGGCTTACTATAAAGGGGGCTGTTTGCCCCCTCCTAGCTCTCTTACTCTCCTCTGCCTCCTCTCTCCCCGACCCCTTTCTCCTCTCTATGTGGCCAGTCTTCCTCCCCTCTCCCCCACATCTCAACTCCCTTTCTCATGCTCTAAATATACTAAACCCATCTTATGGCTGGTACCTCGGGGGAGGGGTCCCTCAGAGGGACCCCTCCCACCTTACTCCCACCTTCCTCTCTCAAACATATCCTTAGCTCTTATGAAACAGCACAGGTCCTCTGAATCATGCATATTTGGCTTACAATAATTTTTAAGGGGATCTGATATTCTGGCTGCCTCAGACATAGTGCATACATGTACATATGCAATACATAAACATACATGCAGGCAAAACACTTGTATACAAAATCTAAAACAGTTTTAACCTAGGCCTGGTGGCACAGACATATAATCCCAGGCACTTGGGAGGTTGAAGCAGGAGGGTCACAAAGAAGGCCTACCAGAGCATCTTAGACACCATCTCAATATAAAAAGAGGACTGGGGATGTACCCAGTGGTAGTGTATGCTGAGTATGTGGAAGGCTCCAGGTTCAACTTAATAATATAAAGTAAAATAAAAATAACTAAGGGTGCTGGGGAGATGATCCACCAGTTTAGAATACCTGTTCCTCTTACAGAGGATGTGGGTTCAGTTCCCAGCTCACAACCAACTCTAGTTACAGGGGATCTGAACCTTTCTTCTGACCTCCACAGGAACTCATACTCATGGTACACATGTGTGCATGTAGGCAAAGCATTCATACATGAAATCTATTAAAAAAAAAAAAAAAAAAAAAAAAAAGGCATAGTGGCTCATGCCTCTAATCCCAGAATTGAGGGACTACCAGGAAGATTGCTGCAAATTCAAGGAGCTACATCACATAATGAGTTGCCAGCAAGGGTGGGCTGCCATGTGAAGCCCTTTGGCAGAGTCTCAACATGTAACTGTGGGCTGGCCTGAAACTTGCTATGTAGACCAGGCAGGCCTTGAAGTTACAGAGTTCTATCTGCTCCTCTTTGCTGAGTACTGGCATTAAAGGCATGTACCACCGCACCAGTTATATTTAAAAAAAAAAAAAAAGTGCTGTAATAAAATGATATTTATAAGGCTAACACTCAAGTAATAGCTATTCTTAAAATTTATGTATTTTTAGTGATATATATGTCTTGCCAACATGTATGTCTACATCACATGTGCCTGGTGCCCTAGAAGGTCAGAAGCAGGAATCAGATCCCCTGAGACTGGAGTTATAAGCTACCATATGGGTGTTGGAAATCAAATATGGGTCCTTTGGAAAAGTAGCCAGTGCTCTTAATCACTATGTCATCTCTCCAGCTCACCAAGTAATACTTATTGATGTTTTTCCAGGGCTTTAAAAAAATGTTCTGGGCTGGAGAGATGGCTCAGTGGTTAAGAACACTGACTATTCTTCCAGAGGTCCTGAGTTCGATTCCCAGCAACCACATAGTGGCTCACAACCATCTGTCATGGGATTGGATGCCCTATTCTGGTGTGTCTGAAGACAGGGACAGTGTACTCACATAAAATAAATCTTTAAAAAAAAAAGGGGGGGGGGGCTCTCTCCTCCAGCCGAGCAAGATGCCCAAAGGAAAGAAGGCCAAGGGGAAGAAGGTGGCCCTGGCCCCTGCCGTCGTCAAGAAACAGGAGGCCAAAAAGGTGGTCAATCCATTGTTCGAGAAAAGGCCCAAGAACTTAGGCATTGGGCAGGACATCCAGCCCCAAAGAGATCTAACACGCTTTGTTAAGTGGCCCCGATACATCAGGCTGCAGTGGCAAAGAGCCACCCTCTATAAGCGGCTCAAAGTACCTCCTGCCATTAACCAGTTCACCCAGGCCCTGGACAGGCAAACAGCTACTCAGCTGCTTAAGCTTGCCCACAAGTACAGGCCAGAGACAAAGCAAGAGAAGAAGCAAAGGCTACTGGCCCGTGCTGAGAAGAAAGCTGCTGGCAAAGGCGACGTCCCAACTAAGAGGCCACCTGTCCTCCGAGCAGGAGTCAATACAGTCACCACCTTGGTGGAGAACAAGAAGGCTCAGCTGGTGGTGACTGCCCATGATGGAGACCCCATTGAGCTGGTGGTTTTCCTGTCTGCCCTGTGTCGAAAGATGGGGGTGCCCTACTGCATCATCAAGGGAAAGGCCGGGCTGAGGCACCTGGTCCACAGGAAGACATGCACCACTGTTGCCTTCACACAGGTTAACTCGGAAGACAAGGGTGCTCTAGCTAAGCTGGTGGAAGCGATTAGGATCAATTATAATGACAGATATGACGAGATCCGCCGCCACTAGGGAGGCAACGTCCTGGGTCCTAAGTCTGTGGCTCGCATTGCCAAGCTGGAAAAGGCAAAGGCTAAAGAACTCGCCACTAAACTGGGCTAAAAATGTACACTAAGTTTCTGTACATAAATATAATTACAAAATTTAAAAAAAAAAAAAAAAAAAAAAAAAAAAAAAAAAAAAAAAAGGTTCATGCCGGGCGGTGGTGGCGCACGCCTTTAATCCCAGCACTTGGGAGGCAGAGGCTGGCGGATTTGTGAGTTCGAGGCCAGCCTGGTCTACAGAGTGAGTTCCAGGACAGCCAGGACTACACAGAGAAACCCTGTCTCGAAAAACCAAAAAAAAAAAAGGTTGTTAAATTTTATGTGCACAAGTGTTTTGCCTGCACGCCTGTTGCCCGCAGAGGTTAGAAGATAACTTTGTAAGCTGAGAACTGGAGTTACAGATGGTTGTTAGCAGTAGGGGAACTGAACTTGGGTCCTCTACAAGAGCAGCAAGTGCTGGCTTTCTTTACAGGCAAGGGCCTTTATGCCCGGCTTCCAAATCATATCTTAAAGTTAAATAAAAGTAAAAATATTTCATAACAAGGCCTCAAAGCTGCTTTTTTTTTTTAATTTGGTGCATGTGTATGTGTGTGTGTGCGTGCGTGTGCACATGTGTTGTTTTGTTGAAGAATGTAGCACAGATTGGTTCTCAAACTAAGCAGCGGTGCCTGTCCTTGAAACCTGATCCTCCTACCGCCACCTCCCAAGTTGTACCATGCCCAGCTAAATTCTTTGTGACATTTAAATTTAGATTCAGCTGAAAAAAGATAGAGGAATTGTATCCTTTCCTGGTGCAAGGGATTGAACCTGGGCCTTTACCACAGAGCTACATCTCCAGCTTTCCCTATACTTAACAGGAAAGTGAGCCCAGGTATAGTAGTGTAGGCCTGCAATCCCAGTTCTTTGGAGGCTGAGGCAAAAGGATCAGGAGTTTGAGGCCAGTATGGGCTATACAAGATGACCCTGTCTTGAGCCTCAAAACAACAATAGACATTTCACACAAAATACAAGGTCAGGTAAAGTAGCTTACCTCCAAGCCTGGTCACCTGAGGATCCACATGGAGGAAAGAGAGAACTAACTCCCTCAAATTGTCCTCTGACCTCCACAGGTGCAACATGGCACATACATGCCTACACACATACAGACATTAAGTGGAAAACTTTAAAATTTGTCTTAGGGTTTCTATTACTGCAATGAAACGCCATAACCAAAAAAGCAAGTAGGGGAGAAAAGGGTTTATTTGGCTTACACTTCCATGTCACTGTTCATCATCAAAGGAAGTCAGGACAGGGACACACACAGGGCAGGAGCTGCTGCAGAGGCCATGAAGGGTGGCTTAGGGTTTTATTACTGTGAAGAGACACTATGACCACGACAACTCTTATAAATAAAAACATTTAATTGGGGCTGGCTTACACTTTCAGAGATTCAGTCCATTGCCATCGTGGTGGGGAGCGTGGCAGTGTGCAGGCAGATGTGGTGCTGGAGGAGCTGAGAGTTCTCTATCTTTTTCTTTCTCAAGTTTATTTATTCACTTTACAGCCTGATCCAGGACCCCTTCATCCCAGTCCCCCAAACACATTCTCCTCCCCCATCTCCTCTCCTTCTCCTCTGATAAAGGAACACCACTCCCCACCCCCAGTACCAACCCACCCTGGCACATCAAGTCACTGCAGGACTAGACACATCCTCTCCCACTGAGGCCAGACAAGGCAGCCCAGCAGAGAACAGGATCCACAGGCTGGCAACACAGTCAGGGACAGCCCCATTCCAGTTGCCCGATGACCCTTAAAAAGACCAAGCTGCACATCTACATATATTTTAGGGTTGGGGGTAGGTCTACCCTCCTTGATTGGGTGGTTCCCTGGGAGCCCCCAAGGGTCCAAGTTAGTTGACTCTGTTTTCCTGTAGAGTCCGTGTATCCCCAACCTGGTCCTTCAATCCTCTCCCACCTCTTCCATAAGATTCCTTGAGCTCTGTCTAATGTTTGGCTGGGGGTCTCTGCATCTGTTTCAGTCAGCTTCTGAGTGGAGTCTCTCAAAGGACAGTCATGCTAGGCTCCTGTCTGCAAGCAGAACAGAGCATGATTAGTAGCATCAGAGAGTCACTCTTGCCCATGGGTTTCAATTTGGCCAGTTATTTGTGGACTATTCCTCCTGTCTCTGCTCCATCTTTGTCCCTACATTTCTCGTAGGCAGGACACGTTTTGGGTTTTATGGGTGTGTGGGTGTCCTTATACCTCCACTGGAAGTCCTGCCTGGTTATAGGAGATGGCTACTTTAGGCTCCATATCCCCTACTGCTAGGAGTCTCAGCTAGAGTCACCCTCATAGACTCCCTGAAGCCTCTCCCATCCCAGGTCTCTACCACATCCTAGAGATGCCCCCCACCTCACCTTCTGCCAATTTCTGCTCACTTTCCTGGCCTTCTTTCCCTGGGTCTCCCTATACCTGGTCCCCCCCTCTCCCCTCCCCTTCCCCTCCCCTTTTCCACCCAGTTCCCTCCTTCCATCCAACTTCAATGACTATTTTATTTTCCCATCTGAGTAAGATTCAAGCATCCTTTCTTGGATCCTCCTTGTTATTTAGCTTTTGGGGGTTTGTAGATTGTAGTGTGGGTATCCAGTACACACACTTTAAGGCTAATATCCACTTAGAAGTACATACCATGCATGTACTTTGGGGTCTGGGTTACCTCACTCAGGATAATCATTTGAAGTTCTATCCATTTGCCTGCAGAATTCATGATGTCCTTGTTTTTTAATAGCTAAGTCGTATTCCATTGTGTAAATGAACCACATTCTCTTCATCCATTCTTCTGTTGAGGAACATCTGGGTTGTCTTCAGTTTCTGGCTATTACAAAAAAAAAGCTGCTACGAATAATTTTGAGAAAGTGTTCTTGTGGTTCGCTGGAGCACCTGTTGGGTATATGCCTAGAAGTGGTATAACTACATCTTGAGGTAGAACTATTTCCAAGCTTTCTGAGAAACTACCAAATTGACTTCCAGAGTGGTTGTACAAGTTTGCAATCCCAGCAGCAATGGAGGAGTGTTCCCCTTGCTCCACATCCTCAGTAGCATGTGCTATCACTTGAGTTTTTGATCTTTGCCATTGTAATTGGTGTAAGGTGGAAACTCAGGGTCATTTTGAGTTGCATTTCCCTGATAACTAAGGGCATCGAACATTTCTTTAAGTATTTCTATGCTATTAGAGATTCTTCTGTTTAGAATTCTGTTTTGTCCTGTACCCCATTTTTAATAGAGTTATTTGGTTTGTTGGTGTCTAACTTCTTGAGTTCTTTATATGTTTTGGATAACAGCCCTCTGTCAGATGTATGGTTGGTAAAGATCTTTTCCCAATTTGTAGGTTACTGTTTTGCCCCATTAACAGTGTCAATTCCCTTACCGAAACTTTTCAGTTTCATGAGGTCCCATTTATTAATTGTTGATCTTAGTGCCTGAGTTATTTGTGTTCTGTTCAGGAAATTGTCTCCTGTGCCTGTTATACCAAGATATTTAATATTATTTGTAGCTATCACGAAGAGTGTTGTTTCCCAGATTTCTTTCTCAGCCCATTTATTGTTTGTATAAAGGAGAGCTACTGATTTTTTTAAGTTAATTTTGTATACAGCCACTTTGCTAAAGGTGTTTATCAGTTGTAGGAGTTTTCTGGTAGTTTTGGGCTTACTTATCTATCTTACTATCATATCTGCAAATAGCGATACTTCGTCTTCTTCCTTTCAAATTTATATCTCCTTGATCTCCTTCAGTTGTCTTATTGCTTTAGGTAGAACTTCAAGTACTATATTGAAGAGATAGCTGGGTTCTAGTGATGCCATATTGCCCTGGCCTTTAACCGTCTGGTTGTCCTTGGTGTTGGCTGGACAGTTAGTCACCCATAGTAGCAGGCTTCCTGGGATGAAGACAGAGATGGTGGTCCCTGGTAGTTGCAGACCTGTGTGATTACAGGTAGAGGTGTAGACCAGAAGATGGAACAGAGAGGATGGGTCAGACCTTATGGCTGTTGGGCTTGCTGGGAGATCCACAAGGTAGGGGATTAGAGTGTGGGATCTCATCTGGTTGTTCCAGGTGGCAGCAGGACTCCAGGGATGCAGGTAGAGCTGTTGCCAGATAGTGGAGTGCAGAGAGGACAGGGTGAAACTTTGTGGGGAGCCGACAGAAGGCGGCTATCATCCTTGTAGCCATCTTGAGCCATATACCCTGACAAGAGACTTGTTTTCAACAGCCTACAACAGCTGAGCACACTCTGATAACATCTTGTTTTAGACACCCAGGATTTTTCCTTGGGTGTGTGTGACTTAAAGGCATGACTTAAGAAGTGAGATTTATAAAAAGGCTAGAGGCAGGCAGAAGAAGGGACTGGAAACGTGGAACTTGGAGGCACTAGGGACTAGGAACTCGAGACTTGGGACTTGGACTAGGAACGAGGGACTTGGAAAGAGAGAAGAGAGACTTGAGAATAAACGGGACTGAATCACACTCTGTCTGGTCTCCATTCTTCGCGTCCACCCTCACTCTCTCTCATGCTGAACCCTGACACTCGGACCGGAGCAGCAGTATGAGCCAGGACAATTTAACCCCCAAAGCCTGGGGCAGTGCGGGCTGTAACAATTTTGGCCCCCAAGCTTTCGGCAGTGCGGGTTCCAGCTTTTGGCAGAGCGGTCCCCGACAATACTTGTCCTTGTCATTTGCTATGTTTGTCCAGAGGGCCCACAGGCAGGCAGGAAATTGGGGCAGGAGTCTCACCTGGTAGTCCCTGATGGTTGCAGGTCTCCAGAATTGCAGGTAGAGCTGTGGACTAGAAGACAGAGCACAGAGAGGATGAGGAAGAGCTCATGGTTGCTAGGCCTGCTGGGGTGGGGGTCGGGGAAGACCTAGCGGGCAGGGAATTGGGCATGGAAATCTCATCCGCGTGATCATCTTATTAGACGCTGAAAAAGCCTTTGACAAAATCCAACACCCCTTCATGTTAAAAGTCTTGGAGAGATCAGGAATACAAGGCACATAACTAAACACAATAAACGCAATAAGCAGCAAGCCAATAGCCAATGTCAAATTCAATGGCGAGAAACGTAAAGCAATTCCACTAAGAGTACACACGGCAAGGCTGTCCACTCTTCCCACATCTCTTCAATACAGTACTTGAAGTTCTACCTAGAGCAATAAGACAACTGAAGGAGATCAAGGACTTACAAATTGGAAAGGAAGAAGACAACGTATCGCTATTTGCAGATATGATAGTAAGGTAAGCAAGCCCAAAACTACCAGAGAACTCCTACAACTGATAAACACCTTCAGCAACCCCGGGATATCCTAACACACCCGAAGCTCAAGAAAATGACTTTAAATCTAATCTTATAAAGATGATGGAAGCCTTTACAGAGAAACAAATACATTCCTTAAAGAAACACAGAAAAATACAATTAAGTATTGTATTTTCAACAAATCGGTAGAGGCCTTTAAAGAGGAAACAAATAAATATAAAGAAATACAGGAAATACAACCAAACAGGTGAAAGAAATGAACAAAACTGTTCTAGAACTGAAAATGGAAATAGAAGCAATAAAGAGAATACAGGTTGAATCCTGGAGTTGGAAAACCTACAGATCAGGAACTACAGATGCAAGCATCACCAACAGAACACAAGAGATGGGATCTCAAGTGTAGAAGATATAATAGAAGAAATTGATATGTCAGTTAAAAAATGCTAAATCTAAAAGTTTCTAACATAAAACATCCAGGAAATTTGGGACACTATGAAAAGACCAAACCTAAGAACAAGAAAATTCCCGGTTCAAAAGCCCAGAAAATATCTTCAGCAAAATTATCAAAGATAATTTTCTAAAGAAAGAAATGCCTACGAGAAGCAGGCCGAGCCAGGCAGTGGTGGTGCACGCCTTTGATCTCAGCACTTGGGAGGCAGAGGCAGGCGGATTTCTGAGTTCGAGGCCAGCCTGGTCTACAGAGTGAGTTCCAGGACAGCCAGGGCTACACAGAGAAACCCTGTCTTGAAAAAAACAAAAACAAACAAACAAAAAAGCAGGCAGAGTGAGGGGAGGGGTGGATTGAGTGGGGCCAAAGCAAGAGGGAGAAGGGAAGGGGGGGAAAAGTAGTGACAAAATTCTCTCTCTCTCTCTCTCTCTCTCTCTCTCTCTCTCTCTCTCTCTCTCTCACACACACACACAAAATGTACAAGACGCTTACAGAAAAGCAAATAGATTGAATCAGAAAAGAAAACTCTCCTGCCACATAATAATCAAAACATTAACTGTACAGAACAAAGAAAGAATATTAAAAGCAGCAAGGAAAAAAGGCCAAGTAACACATGAAGGCGGACCTATCAGAGTTATACCTGACTTCTCAACAGAGACTCTAAAAGCCAGAAGCATCTGAGCAGACAGATGCCTTGCAGACCCTAAGAGAACACAGGGGTCAGTTCAGACTACTATACACAGCAAAACTTTAAATCACTGTAGATGGAGTTCTACACCTTCATAGTCAGGCTGCAGGAGACTGTGTGCCACACTGAATGTAGTTTGAGCATCAGAGATCTCAAAGTGTGTCCCTACAGTGATACACATGCTCTAAGAACATACCTACTCCAATAAGGCCACACCTCCTAACAGTGCCATGCCCTATGGCCAAACATTCAAACATATAAGTCTATGGGGGGGCCATTTCTACTCAAACCACTGCAGAGGAATACTGCTTACTGGCTTGCTTTCCGAGGCTTGTTCAGCCTGCTTTCTTGTAGAACCCAGGACCACTAGCCCAGGGATGGCACCACACCCACAGTGGGCCACACCCCACCATGTAAATCACTAATTAAGAAAATACCTTACAGGCTTGCCTGAAGTCTAGTCTAATGGAGACATTTTCTTAATTGAGATTCCCTCTTCTCAGATGACTTCAGCTTGTGTCCAAGTTGACATAAAACTATCCAGCACAAAAATTTTAAAAATCTAGGTCAGAAGTTAGTAGCAATTTGCTTGGATAGTCATAATTTGGAGATCTCTAAGGAAACAACTGTAACTTTAATGTTTTTAAAGGCTATTTTTTAATGATGATTCTTAACTGCTTTAACCTCCCCTTTAGCCCACCACCCACCAGAAGTAGAAAAGAGAATATGGGGAAGTGGACCTGTTTAGAAATGGTTCTTTGGAGCAACTCCCATCTGTGTTGTCAGGCAATCAGCAGTTTAGTTCACAGGTTAGCAATTGCAGCTTGATCCACTGGCAAACAGTCCAGTTTGGTAGAATCCAGCTTACAAATCAGCAGTAGTGGCATTACCTAGCAAAGACAGCCAGGCCTCAGCCTAGGCGCTAGTCAGCAGGAGGGACCAGGAGGGATGCCAGAAGTTCTCAGCTGTGCATCGATCAGGGAAGACGTGGGACCAACAAGCGTTGCAGGTAACTCTACTAGCAAGCCTAGTTTACCCTCTATCACTGTCTATCAAGTCCTTTTAATACTTCCTCCAAACATCACTCGTTCTCCACGTGTTTTACCTCAGCACATGTGTCTGTCTCAGCTGACATCACTGTTAATCAACCTGAGTCCAAGGAAGTTGCAAAAAACTGCAGCACACCACCAGAAGTTTTTTTTTTTTGGGGGGGGGAAGGGCACGTTTTTCTCTATGGAGTCCCGACAAATGGAACTCAACTAAGGCAGACCGATATATGATTGTCGTTATCATAGAATCCTTCATCACGTTTCCTTTCATATGCTTGCTTTAGCAGAACATCCTTCTGCTTCTTCTGTGTCTGCTTCAGCTAATGATTCCTTCACGAGTCTGTCTTAGTCTTTCACCTGTGTCCACTTCAATGAAACGTTCCTTAACAAAACACCATCTAACACAACTGATTTTCCAAAGAATCCTTAAGTTTCCACTTCAAGCCATTATCAGAGGGGTTTCATCTGAATTGGAAGATATTATTTTCAAAAACTCTTTTTTTTTTTTTTTTTTTTTTTTTTTTTTTTTTTGGTTTTTCGAGACAGGGTTTCTCTGTGTAGCCCTGGCTGTCCTGGAACTCATTCTGTAGACCAGGCTGGCCTCAAACTCAGAAATCCACCTGCCTCTGCCTCCCAAGTGCTGGGATCAAAGGCATGCACCACCACTGCCTGGCTTTTTTTTTTTTTTTTTTGAGACATGGTCTCACTATGTATCTGGGCTGGCCTGGAACTCACTATGTAGACTAGGCTAGCCTTGAATCTACTTCCCTAGATTAAAGGTGTATATTATACTGCAGAGAAAAAAATAAGGTGTATTTTTATTGATGGGATGTTGTATTTGGTAGAAAGCCTCTGTCTTTTTCTTTTCGGTGTGGGGAGGGCAGCCTGGGCTATGTGTGAGGACCTTGTGTTGATAAAAACAAATCCAAGACACAGTTACTCCACTGTGTATTGGTTCTATTCAGTGTGGAAAATGATAACAGAAGGGCATAAATACTAGATGATGGTCATCACCAGGGCCACCTTGGCCAAAGTTACATATTCTGTAAATGCAAAATTATGTCTACAACAAGATCCATAAGAAGGAAATGCTTGTTGAAGATGCATAAAAACATTTAGGAGTTAATTTATTCAGCTGTGAGCATATGTTGCCATGTTTCCCCTGCTTCAGCTTTGCTCGGTCTGCAATGATGTTTCCTGTGTTTCAGCTGCTTCATGCGTTGTTTACAGTGGGGTTACATTGCTCTTGAGCCCGGAGTGTGGCGCTCTGTCAGCCATGAGTGACACGGCCACTGCAGTCACAGCAGCTGTAGATTACCAGCACAGCCCTTTCACAAGACTGGGCCCATGAACATTTTCCTGTGGAGGATGAGGACACACGAGGTCCTGCTCCTCTTCAAAAACATTTACCTGGTTCGCAGTTGATGGAGACTCTACTCTATGAAGGCATAGCCATCTGCCCATACGCCTTCAGACTACCTCTCATACCTGTACATGGAAGTAACCCCAACCTAGATTAGGTAGAAGTGTTTCTTTGACCTGTTGTTGATGCTTTTCTGTGGGAAAGACATTTATTCACCTCTCCCAAGGAAAAAGTTAATGTAATGCCTGGCCATCTTCAAGCCAAGATGGTTATTGCAGTTCCAGATAGCAATCTCTAGTTACAGTAAAATGAAACCATCTCCTTTTGGTATCTTGTTTAAATATTCATTTACTATTTTTTAAATTGGGTGTGTCTGTGCATGCATGTTTTATGGTGCATTTATGGAGGTCAGAGGACAACTTGCTTCTGTGGGTTCTTTCCTTCTACCATTGAGTTCCAGGGATCAAACTCAGGTCAGGCTTGTCAGAAAGCACCTTCTCCCACTAAGCCATTTTGCCATCCCCTCATTTATTAATTTTTATTTGTTTATGTGTACCACTTGCACAAAAGTGTCCAAAAAAGGACAGAGAACATCAAATCTTCTGGAACAGGAGTTTCAGGCAAATTTGAGCTTCCTGATGTGAGTGCCAGGAACCAAACCCATACTCTCTGGAGGCATAGTAAGTGGTCTTAATTGCTGAGCCATCTCTTCAGCGCTTGGTACCTCCATTCAGAGTAAGAAAATCCTTATGAGGGGTTGGAGAGATGGTTCTGTGTAAAGAGTACCTGCTGTTCTCACATAAGATCAGGTTTGGTTACCAGTACCGACATGGTGGGTCACAAACACCCATAAACCCAGTTCCAGATGATCCAACACTTCTTCTGACTTCTGTGAACACCAGGCAATCCTGTGGTGTACACACATGCATGTGTAGACAAACCATGCATGCACATAAAATAAAAATAAATCTGAAAAAAAAGTTTTAGAATGAAATGAAAGAAAGTGGTTCATGGTACACACCTTTAACCCTAGCACTCAGGAGGCAGGGCCATCGGAATCTCTGTGAGTTCCAGGAAATCTTGGTAGTGTTCAGATAAGATATCTTTTAATATATTTTTTAGTTGTGTAGGACTCATACACCTCCCCCAAGTAACCATTGGCTTAGGCTAGTAGAGATTTATACCTTAGCTATAGAAATGGATTTCCTGGTTTTGTGTTTAAATACAAATGGCCTTCATAGGCTAATATACTTAAATGTTTGGTCCATAGTTGGCAAAACTGTTTGGGAAGTGTTAGGAGGCCTTGTCAGAGGAGGACTGTCATTTGAGGGAGGGCTTTGAGGTTCCCAAGCCCATGCCATTCCAAGTTATTTCTCTGCCTTGTGGTTGTACCTCAAGATGTGAGCTCTCAGGATAAACATGGTGGCTCAAACCTTTAACACTTGGGAGGTAGAGCAGACAGACTCTGAGTTCGAGGCCAGCCTAAGCTACAGAGTGAGTTCCAGGACAGCCAAGGTTACACAGAGAAACCCTGTCTTGAAAAACCAGAAAATAAAAAGAAAGAAAGGAAGAAACAAAGGAAGGAAGGGAGGGAGGGAGGGAGGGAGGAAGGAAGGAAGGAAGGAAGGAAGGGAAAGGAAGAAGGAAGAAGGAAAGAAAGGAACAAAAATGAGCTTCCAGCTATTGCGCTAACATGTTGCCCTCCTTGACTTTTGACAACCTATGCAGATCTGTTTGTAACACCTGGGATTTGAAGACTTTAAAGAATGTGTCAGCCTATAGTCTACACTACAGACAACTTACTTCAGTTTCAGTGTGCTTTTATACATGAATGTAACAGAGTCAACAATGATCCAAGGAAGGTTGTTTGAGTTCAGAAAAAAAAAAAACATGATCAGAAAAACATGTAAACAAACACCAGTAAACATATACTAAATATTAACAGAGAAGCCCTTTCCCAGAACTATCTCAGGACAGATCAATTTAAACACAATTTCCTGGCACATTCTATATATTATATCTGGGAAAGCAGGAAACCAAGGCAGAAGGCCATATCCAGATCCAGGGTACCCTGAGGACAGCACTCAGCATAGCCTTTCATCAGATTGGGTTCCAACATCCAACAAGAATAAACATGTCTCATAAATTGAATGCAAGTATTTGTCGCAGGAGCCATGAAATCATGTTCAAGAACAATCCAGGGAACAAAATGCACTTCAGGTAAAAGGTCCTCTGCCTTTTATTCTGGAGCCTCAATCACAATTCCCTAAGTCACTGTTCATCACGCGTAATTCTCTTGGCTGCTTTCCTACAATTCTCCCTGACAAGAAGGTCACAGGCTCAGGGATGGTTTGGATGGAGATGGCACTAATAGGCTCATAGGGTATGGTGCTATTTCAAAAAACTGGGAGGTGTGGTCTTCTTGGAGAAATGTGTCACTGGGGCAGGGGTTGGGGTATGGGGGAGAGGGGTGGGCGTTGAGTTTTCAGAGTTCAAGCAGGGCAGTGGCTCTCTCTCCTCCTCCTGCCTGTGGATCTGGATGTAGAACTCTCAGCTAGCATGTCTGTCTGCGTGCTGCCATGTTCCCCCATCATGAGGATAATGCACTAAATCTCTAAAACTGTAAGCCAGCCCCAATTAAATGTTTTGTAAGAGTTGCCATGGTCACGGTGTCACTTCACAGCAATAGAACACAGACTGAGACACAGTCTAACCCTCTGGTCTAGTGAGAATTTTGGTTTCTTTAAAAACCCAGTTATGTGACTGTGTTTTTGTTTTGACCCCAGGTGTGAGATATGGGGCTGCTTCAGACTGTCCACTGCAGCTAACTATAATTTGTCTCAGGCTTCGGCAGGGATATGATTCTGGCGCTGAAGATAGTTTCCATTTAGAATTCTAGGGACTCTGGGGAGGGTATATAAATGTCAGAGCCCCGGGTGAGGCTGCAGCTGTTTCCCTGCTACTGTCCCTGTTGTTGCTGCTGCTGTATCTTTGTGTGTGTGTGTGTGTGTGTGTTGTTGTTGTTGTTGTTGTTGCTGCTGTACCTGGATTGTTGTTTCTGGTTGCTGGTAGGAGATATCCTGGCAATGAAGATTGAACTTGCCCTAGGAACTCAACGCCCCTACTCCCCAGGAAGCAGTCTAAAGAGAGCCATAGCCCATTTCCCTTCTGACCTTTCTCTCCTACCTAGTTTCAGGGGATTGCTAGGGATCAGGATGGAGAACGGTGGTAGGTAGGGATATAAGAACCCAATAAAGTAGACAAAAAGTATGCCTACAGTCTGAAAGTATAAGCCCCAAATGAACTGTTTTCTATAAGTGGCCTGGTCACGCTGTCTTACCACAGAAAAGTAACTAAGATACTGCTTATATTGGAACAAATGGACCCCCGAGCAAACTAAGGATCTGCAGGTGGGGCTGGAGAGACGATGTTTACTAAAGCACAAACACGTCTTGTAGGGGACCAAAGTTAAGTTCCCTGCGTTTACATCCGTTGGCTTGCAACAGTTCTAGTGGGGGATCCAATGCCTGTGGCCTCGAAGACTACCTGCACACACACACACACACACACACACACACACACACACACACACACACACACACACACAATGTGTATATATAATATATCTTGCCAGGCAGTGGTGGCGCACACCTTTAATCCCAGCACTTGGGAGGCAGAGGCAGGTGGATTTCTGAGTTCGAGGCCAGCCTGGTCTACAGAGTGAGTTCCAGGACAGCCAGGGCTACACGGAGAAACCCTGTCTTGAAAAATCAATATATATATGTGTGTGTGTGTGTATACATATATATGTATGTCATATATATCTTAAAATCAAAATTGAAAAACAAGAGGCCTGCTTGGATACTAGGTTTCCACGTCACCCCTCAAAGTTCCCCCAATTCCAGCCATCTCTCCCCAAACTCTGTCCCTCTATCCATCTCACCATGAACATGATCCCCCTTCTCACCATTATCTACCCCCAGTCTGCCATAAAAATTTATTCTCTTTCCTCTTTTTTTGGGGGGGGGGGTTCAAGACATGGTTTCTCTCTATAGCCCTGGCTGTCCTGGAACTCACTCTGTAGATCAGGCTGGCCTCGAACTCAGAAATCCACCTGTCTCTGCCTCCCAAGTGCTGGGATTAAAGGCGCGTACCACCACTGCCCGGCCCTCTTTCCTCTTTTAAGGGAGCCCCACATGTTTCCCCTTAGATCCCTTCTCTTTACCTAACTTCTCTGGATCTATGAATTATAACTTGGTTGTTAGCTTCTTAACTGCTAATATCCACTTAAACATAGCATAATTGTCTTTCTGATTTTGGGTTATTTCACTCAGGATAATTGTTTTCTCTAGTTTCATCCATTTG
This sequence comes from Arvicanthis niloticus, assembly GCF_011762505.2. Lineage (NCBI taxonomy): Eukaryota > Metazoa > Chordata > Mammalia > Rodentia > Muridae > Arvicanthis > Arvicanthis niloticus. The sequence continues at coordinate 23,699 of NW_023045944.1, forward strand.
CCTGCAGATTTCATGATGTCATTGTTTTTAAACAGCTAAGTAATACTTCATTGTATAAATGCACCACATATTCTTTATTCATTCTTCTGTAGAGGGACATCTAGGTTGCTTCCAATTTCTGGCTATTATGAATAAAGCCACAATGAACATGATTGAGCAAGTGTCCTTGTGGTAGGCTGGAACATCCTTTGGGTGTATCCCCAAAAGTGGTGTAGCTGGATCTTGAGATAGATCAATTCACAACTTTTTGAGAAACTATTTTGATTTTCACAGTGGCTGTACTAGTTTGGACTTCTGCCAGCAATGGAGGAGTGTTTCCCTTGATCCACATCCTCTCCAGCATGAGGTGTCCCTTGCTTTTGATCTTAGCCATCCTGAAAGGTGTAACATGGAATCTCAGTCATTTTGAACTTCTATTTCCATGATGGCTAAGGATGCTGAACATTTCTTTAAGTGTGTTTCTTAGCCATTAGAGATTCGTCTGTTGAGAATTCCCTGTTTAGAAATTGTGTTAGTTAGGGTTTTACTGAAGTGAACAGACACCACGAACAAGGCAAGTCTTATAAAGGACTTTAACTGGGGCTGGCTTACAGGTTCAGAGGTTCAGTCCATTATCATCAAGGCAGGAGCATGGCAGTGCCTAGACAGGCTCTGGTTGGTTGGTATTATTGTTCTCTTCATGGAGCCACAAACCCTTTCAGCTCCTTCAGTCTTTTCTCTAACTCCTCCATTGGGAACCCCTTGATCAGATCAATGGTTAGCTGTGAGCATCTGCCTCTGAATGTGTCAGACTTTGGCAGACCTCTAAGGATAGACAGCTATATCAGGCTCTTGTCAGCATGCACTTCCTGACATCCACATCAGTGTCTACCTTTGGTGACTGCACATGGGATGGATACCCAAGTGGAATGGTCTCCAGATGGCTCCTCCTTCAGTTTCTGTCCCACACTTTGTCTCCATATTTGCTTCCTTGAGCATTTTGTTACTCCTTCTAAGAAGGACTGAAGCACCCACACTTGGTCTTCCTTCCTCATGAGCTTCATGTGGTCTGTGAGTTGAATCTTGGCTATTTCAAGCTTTTGGGCTAATATCCACTTATCAGTGAGTGAATACCATGTGTGTTCTTTTGTGATTGGGTTACCTCACTCAGGATGATATTTTCTAGTTCCATCCATTTGCCTAAGAATTTCTCAAATTCATTGTTTTTAATAGCTGAGTAATACTCCATTGTGTAGATGTACCACATTTTTTTGTATCCATTCCTCTGTTGAAGGACATTTGGGTTCTTTCCAGCTTCTGGCTATTATAAATAAGGCTGCTATGAACATAGTGGAGCATGTGTCCTTGTTATATGTTGGAGCATCTTCTGGGTATATGCCCAGGAGTGGTATAGCAGGGTCCTCAGATAATGCTGTCTAATTTTCTGAGGAACCACTAGACTGATTTCCAGAGTGGTTGTACCAGTTTGCAATCTCACCAACAATGGAAGAGTGTTCCTCTTTCTCCACATCCGTACCAACATCTGCTATCACCTGATTTTTTGATCTTAGCCATTCTGACTGGTGTTGTAGAGTGAAAAATTATAAAGACCATTTTGTGAAGTATATGCAGGCTTTTTCTTTGCCCTTAGACTTGAGCAAAAAGAGTGCAGGTTCCAGAAAGCTGAACTGGATGTAAGATTTCAGGCCTTCACTGCCCCAGGATACATTCAGGGAAGAGCAACATTCCTCAAGCCTCAGGGTGGGGAAGGCCCAAAGCAAGAAGACACATTCCTGACCACAGAGAAAGATGCAAGTCATCTGGGTGGTTCCAAGAACTACCTAACTTTCCACTCCTTTCTTCTAGACTTTCTCAGCAACTTACACTAAATTCTTTTAATGACTTATCTTGTAGTCTCTCTAGTCTCTGAAGCCTTGTCTATATTGACAGAATGTCTAGAAAGGCTGTGGGCAACTCATCTGATCCCTGCTTAACCTCATGTGCCTTGGTGAAAATTAGTGGGGTCTCATGTAGCTCTCTCTCTCAAGATCTATCAATGGGATCTGGCGTGGGCCTTTGGGTGTCCCTTACCTTCTGTAACCCGCTGTTGACCATGGCCTGATCAATTAATGGGGTCCCCATGTCTGAGGGAACATTCTTTTTCTGGTATCTTCTCTTGTTCTTCACTCCTGAAGACCAGAACCTACAAGGGTCTTGCGGAAGAAAGGCTTTTATGGGGGGTGGGGAGGGAAGGTTATTCCTCCACTAGATTTATCTAGGTGACTATATTGGGCACTAGATCTAGGTGCCTGAGGGATCCTGGCCTATCTATTGCTTTGATAACTAACTTATTTTTTAGTATAAATTTGTATCTATATCAAAATGGAGGCCTATTCTTTTGGCTCTCTGACACAGGACAGCCTGTAACTTTTTGTAGTAGGCAACCTGCCTGACTTGTCTGACCTGTCTGCAGGCAGGTTTGTTGGTTCAGAGTTTCTAAGCTGGAGTCACGTCACGTGACTTGTCTCAGCGCTACTTATCTATTTTTTTTCAAAATCTCAGCGCTATTCACTCACTAATTTTTTAATAAAAAATATATAATTATAACTCTCAGGTGAATAATCTTGCGGGGGCTGTTTGTCCAGCTGCCCTGGCTCTACTGCCAGCTTTTTAGTCACCTGGGCCCTGTCTATCTTCATAGGTGGCAGGTGGAAAGCCACCTATTTGTTACAGCAACGACCCCGAGGTCCCCAGTACAGTCACACACACCAAATTAGGTGACGGCCAACTTGAGTGGCTGGGTGGTTCAAAGGGGCTGTGCTGGGGAACCATGAGCTGTCTCCTGCCAAGTGTGGGCTGGGTGAGGGCGCCCTCCATGTGGTGTTATCTAGAGAGCACCCTACATGTGGTAGGCGGGCTGTCTAAACCCGAACCTCGGTGGGTGCCCCTTACTAAAGGACCTGTCGCCTCTCTGCTCTGCAGCAGCACTCTTGTACCGGCGGCTTCATCTCTTTTTAACTCAGGATGTTTAACACAGTAGATTAACAGCTAACACACAGACAATTTGCCAAGAAAATACACAAAAAACAACACAGATAGTTCACCCCTCTCACTGGCGGCACATAAACCAGGTGATACAGACAGTTCTTGCCCCTGCCACGGGTGCAGAGACCAAGTTACACAATAAGAGCCCCCAAATGAAGACCCCCAAACTTGGGAGACCCTTACTCAAGTCTCAGGAAATCACGGCCACCCCAAAAATCACAAGACACCATACCTGGATGCAATCAGCAGAGGTTTATTGGGGAGAGTTGGCTAGCTCTTCCACGTGAAGAATGTGGCTGCTTTTTGTCCTTGTCTGAAGAGTCTGCCTGAGGTTATGATGAAGAAATTCAGATTAATTGCTTTGACAAAGGAAGTCTTAGAAAAGCACAGCACAGACTTTGTCCTCTGGCTTACTCTCATGAAGGACTTTTAAATCACGCTTAGCAAGCTTAGAAAGGAAAAACACAAAATCTATGGTTCAGGTGATAAAGGGAAGTGAAATGGAGCTAAATCATGTGTTCAAGGACATCAAATGGAATTAAGGGAGTGATGATATCAGGGCAAGATCCCACCAAACTATGCTTATTGTTTATGAGTTTGCAGTTGAATAAGCGATAGTTATACCATATTAGGCATTATTACAACCTGGTTATTGTTTTATTTGGGCATAAGGAGATATGATTGTGTGTCAAATTGACAAAAGATGGATTGTAGTAGCTATTCTCAGTTGTCAACTTGACTATATCTGGAATGAACTACAATCTAGAACTTATAATGATCTTGTGAAAAGGTAAATAAAGGCTTAGATCCAGGCATGGTGGCACACACTTTTAATGCCAGCACTCAGGGGACAAAGGGATGTAGATCTTTGAGTTCAAGGTCAGCCTACAGAGCAAGCTACAGGACAGCCAAACTTCAGCAGTGAAAGAGTTGGAAAACAGAAAGCTGCTGCTGATGTACTAGATCAAGGGGGTCAACAATCAGCAGAACTTGGCAGCTTCTGCCATGTGGCTCTGGCTTTAGAGTAAAGAGTAGAAGGGGTTATTGAGACAGTTGATGCTGGTTAGATAGAACTAACAAATTAGTGATGATTAAGAAGAGACCAGCATCACTGAGAATGTGCTTTCTGAGAGCACAAAGAAGCTGTGTTCCAGAGGTAGACATGCTGGCAGACAGACTTGGTAATATGCAAGAATCATCCAGGGGGTTCTGGTTTTGAAGGCACCAAGGGGTCATAGAGAACAGCTGAGCGGTGGCACTGTGAGAGGTCAGAGATGGCCATTGGTGAAGTGCAGCTGTTATAGTTGATGGGCCAGGATGAAGGGGTCATTCAAAGAAGTTGAGGCTTGGCACCATTAAGACAGATTATGAGAGGCTTTTGGTGAAGCCTAGTTGTAGTGGAAGACCCCAGAATATTAGAGATGCCAGTACCATGGGGTGATCACCAAGAACAGCAGCAGCAGTGGAGTAGAGTAAGCCAGAGCCTAGAGTGCTTCAGAGGGCAGAGCTGGAGAAGTGACTCAAGCCCTTTGGAGGAGCCCAGAAGATAATGTGTGGGCCCCAGACATTGGAACCAGAAGCTGTAAAGTTGAAGTTGCCTTGGAGACCCAATATGTTAATGATTCCAGAGCTGTGGAATATCTACTAGGGAAAGCTGCTAAAAGGGAGTGGAAACATCCCAAGAGAAAGAATTGTGTTATAATTATCAAAGGTGAAAGGTGTTGACTATCTGAAGAGCACTTTGACACCAGACATGGAGATGCAGAGTTCAGAGTATGCCCAGCTCATTTTCTGTCTTGTTTTTGTCCAGTATTCTTTCACTATCGTGTTTTGGAATGGTAATGTATATTCTGTGATATTGGAAGTATGTGGTCTGCTTTTTGATTTTGATTTTATAGGGGACTACAGTTGTATGAGTCTCAGAAGAGACTTTGAACTTTGGACTTTTAAACTTTATTGAGACTGAGGTGTCTGGAGCCATCTAGAAAAGGATAAGGCTAGCGGGTGGCCTTCCTGGAGGTGACCCACCATTTTTTACTTGGTCTGTAAAGGGTGAGTTCTGAGAGGCAAGGCCCTAAGAAACTTTGTCCCAGAATTGCTTCTTGCAGCTTCCCTTCACTTTCCTGTCACTGTTACATACCCTGAGGATTCCTGGGCATCAGCTCACTCTATTGAGCAGACTTCCTGTAGATAAACATAGAGATGAACTTTCATGAATTAATGGTGTTTGGATGAATTAATGATTTTATAGAATTCCTGATTTGATTCACATAGTCTTAGGGGAAAAAAGCCTTAAGAGATGGTTTTAGTTGTTTTGCTTAGAAAGGTGCAATAAATTAGAATAAATCAAGAATAGAATCTTCCCAGTCCTCATAAATAGTAAGTAAAAGCTGCATAATAAGAAATACAATGAGCTTTCCTGAAAAAAGGAGATATAGGGTTGGGACAAATTTGTGTTCAAGGGAAAACATTCTGGTCCAAGAATGAAGTCATAGATATGCACTATGATAAGGCAAAGCCATGTAAAAACTGTTGCTTTGAACTTATAATCGGCTTACAGTATGAAACACTGCTTTGAACTTGTTATTGATACCGTTCTGAAACTTTGCTTTTATGTAACATTTTATCTTGAGGCAATTCTTTCTTACATAGAAAACTTGTTTTAAAAAGCTCCTAAAAGGCTGGTAGCAATAAAGGTAGCATAGCCATTTTCTGCTTCACTTGGAGTGTGTGTTATTTGTGTGAGTGACTTTTCCCCTTTCCCCTTTCCCTTTTCTTTCCCCTTCTTTCCCCTTCTTTCCCCTTCTTTCCCCTTCTTTCCCCTTCTTTCCCCTTCTTTCCCCTTCTTTCCCCTTCTTTCCCCTTCTTTCCCCTTCTTTCCCCTTTCCCCTTTCCCCTTTCCTTTCTTCTCCCTCTGGTTCAAAAGAGTTACCAAGCTCAGAGCCTCAAGCCTGGCCAGCAAGGAATTCCTGGCTGGCTCACCAGAGAAAAAAGCACTAGCAATAAACCATTTTTGTAGTTCTCTAGCACTTATTTAAGCAACAAAGAGTTAAGCTCCCCCAACACTTATTCAAGCACAGAGAGTAAAGAAAAAAGAAGCCAGTGGTTTTCAGCCACTGGATAATCAAGAGAGTATTACGTTTCCAGAAGCCATCAGCTTCTAGCCCCCCAGTACAGTTAGGGAGAGTTACAAGGCTGGAGATCATCAGTCTTTTAGCTTTCATCCAACTCAGTGTTTCACTTTGGCTCCGAACCCCAAAAGGCTGGGGCTAGCCCCCAGCAGTTAGACTATGGGGAGTTTTGAAATTAGACTAAATGTGTTTTGCATTATGCTATGGCTATGTATGTCCCCCGTAGACTCATGTATTTGAACAAGCTTATGGGGGCCAGGGAGGTGGTTTGAATATGCTTGGACCATGGGAAGTGGCACTATTAGGAGATGTGGCCTTGTTGGAATAGGCGTCATCTTGTTGGAGAAAGTGTGTCACTCTGTAGGTGGGCTTTGAAGTCTCCTTGTGCTCAAGATCTGCCCAGTGAGGAAGAGAGACCCTCCTTCTAGCTGCCTGTGGAAGACAGTCTCCTTCTGGCTGCCTTTAGGTCAAGATGCAGAACTCTTGGCTCCTCCAGCACCATGTCTGCCTGCATACTATCATGCTTCCTATCATAATGATAATGGACTGAACCTCTGAAATGTAAGCCAGCTCTAATTAAGTATTTTCCTTCATAAGAGTTGCCTTAGTCATGGTGTTTCTTTACCACAGTGAAACCCTAACTAAGACTGTGTGAAGGTCGTTATATGATTAGGCTGTAGACCTATTTCTTTTACAAATTTGGGTGCCCTGATGTTTGGGGCATAAATGTTAAGAATAGAGATGTCATCTTGGTGGTCTTTTTCCTTTGATGATTATGTAGTTTCCTTCCCTATTTCTTTTAATTAGTTTTGGTTTGAAGTCTATTTTCTCAGATATTAAAATGGCCACAACAGCTTGCTTCTTAAGTCCATTTGCTTGGAAAATATTTTTCCAACGCCTTACCATGAGATAATGTCTATAATTGATGTTAAGGTGCTTCTTGAATGCAGCTGAAGGATTGATCCTGTTTTCACATTCATTCCATTAGTCTGTGTCTTTTTATTGAGAAACTGAGATTATTGACCAATGAGTGTCGAGTGTTGATTCCTGTTATATCATTGTTGTAGTAGTTGATGGTGGTGGTAGTGGTGGTGGTTATGTTGTGTGTGTGTGTATCCTTTGATTTTTTTTTTGGGTCTGCAATTTTTTATTTCCTGTGATTCTATGAGTGTAGTTAACCTCTTTGGGTTGGAGTTTCTTTTATATACCTTGTGTAGAGTCAGTTTGTAGATAGATATTGTTCAAATTTAACTTTATCATGCAATATATTGTTTTTCTCCATTCATGGTCTTTGAGAGTTTTGTTGGGTTTAGAAGTCTGTGCTGGCATCTGTGGTCTTAGGAAGTCTGCAGCACATCTGTCCAGGTCCTTTAGGCTTTTCGAGTCTCCATTAAGAAGTCAGATAATTCTAATAGGTCTGCCTTAGTATGTTACTTGGCCTTTTCCTTTGCAGCTGTTATCATTCTTCCTTTTTTGAACGTTTAGTGTTTTGATTATTATGTGGCAAGTGAACCTTTTTTTCTGGTCCAGTCAACTTGATATTCTGTATGCTTCTTGTACCTTAATAGGCATCTCCTTCTTTAGATTAGAATTTTTTTCTTCTATGATTTTATTGAAAATATTTTCTGGGCTTTTGAGCTGGAATTCTTCTCTTCCCTCCATTCCAATTATTCTTGGGTTTGGCCTTTTTATAATGTCCCACATTTCCTGGATGCTTTGAGTCAGGAGTTTTTTAGATTTAACATTTTGACCCATCTATTAATTTCCTTTATTGTATCTTTAACACCTGAAATTTTCTCTTCCATCTCTTGTAGTCTGTTGGTGAAGTTTGCCTCTGCAGTTCCTGTTGGAATTCCTAAAATTTTCATTTCCAGAATTTTCTCCATTTGTGTTTACTTTATTGATTGTTTTCATTTTTTAGGTCTTGAACACTTTTATTCATTTCCTTCAACTGTTTGTTTGTTTGTTTATTTATTTTGGTTCTCTTTAAGGGATGCACTCATTTCCTCCATTTTTTCCCCTGAATTTCATTTAGAGATTTATTCATTTCCTCTTTAAGGACCTCTATCATCTTCATGTAGTTGACTTTAAGGTCTTTTGCTTGTACTTCAGTTATGTTGGAATATTTAGGGCATGCTGGGGGTAGGATAGCTGGGCTCTAGTGGAGACATATTGCCCTGGATGTTATTGATTTGTGTTTTTAGTTTGGTGTCTAGGCATCTGGGCTTGGGGTGACTATAGGTCTATCTAGGTGTTTATTTCTAGATTTGTCTTTGTTGGGTATGTTTTGTTCCTTGGTTTCTGTTTTCTCTCTGGGCTTTCAGAGAATGTGGTGGCTATGTTGCCTGTTTTCTGACCTGCTTAGTTAGTGTGTTTACAGGGAATGCCTGCTGATGTTGGAGGCTGGGATACCGGGATGAGTTTGGGGAGAAAGTCTTTGTGATTTCTAGGGGATGGGGTCAGAGAGGAAAGGAAAACCACAGCAGGTTCCTACTACAGAGCACTCAATGAGACTTGGGGGATTGGATCTCAGGAATAGTAGGAGAGGCGCCTTCAGTCTATTGTTGCTCTGAGAGGAGCATCCCTTAGGTAAGCAGAAGGTGCCTGCTTTAGTTGGGGTCTGGGACAAAGGTACAAGTGAAGAGTGGAAGGTTAGAAGGGGAAGATCTGTGGGATCCACAAGATGGGATTGGGGGCCAGGGAAGGCTGTGAGGGAGATTGGATCTGGAGGAATATAGAAGAGAAGGTTTGCAGGCAGCCTCCCTGGCTTTCTGGCAGGCATGGCCTATTCTACACATGTCTATACTGCCATTAGTATTTAATTATAGCTTTCATACTCTGTAAGACAAGGAAAAGAACTGCTGAATACAGTTTGTTTTAATAGTTTGTTCAAAATCTTATTAATCAGCAGGCATGAAAATCATGATTTTTTTTTTAAAGATTCTAATGTATGTGTGTGTGTGTGTGCGCGTGCGTGCGTGTGTGTGTGTGTGTGTGTGTGTGTGTGTGTGTATGTGTGTGTGTGTTCTGGATAATTTTTATGCCAACTTCACATAAGCTAGTGTCATTTGAGAGCAAGGAACCTGAGTTGATTAAAAAAAAAAAATGCCTCTCTTTGATGTGTGGTAGGCAAACCTGTACAGTATTTTCTTATGTAGTGACTGATGTGGGAGGGCCCCACCCATTGTGGGTGGAACTATCCGTGGGCAGGTGTTCTTGGGTTCTATGAGAAAACAGGCTGAGCAAATCATAATGAGCAAGCCAGTAAGCAGCACCCCTATGTGGCCTCTGCATAAGTTCCTGCCTTCAGGTTCCTGCCTAGTTTGAGTTCCTGCTTTGGCTTCCCTCACTGGATTGCACTTCAGGATATGTAAGCCAACTAAACCCTTCCCTCCCCTTTTTGTTCACTGGATTTCATCACAGCAATAATGACCCTAAGACAGTGTGTCTGGGCGTGGGGACATCTGTGTGTATGTGTGTGGATATGTCTGTGGAGGAGCTCCTAAAGGCCAGAAGAGAATATTAGATCCTCTGAAGCTGCAGTTACAGGCACTTGTGAGCCACCCTGTGGGTGCTGGGAAGTTGTCTATAAGAGTAGTAAGTACCTTTAATTACTGAGCTAGCTCTCTCTCTCTCTCTCTCTCTCTCTCTCTCTCTCTCTCTCTCTCTCTCGCCTGATGAATGATTAAGATACTTCCTGCTCTTTCTCTCCTTTCCTCTTTTCCTCCTCCTTCTCCCCCAGCTTTGTTTCTGTCTTTTATTGCTGAGGATGGGCTTTTTGCTTTCTGGGCCAGCACTGACTGTAGCACTAAGCTGTACCCTTCATCCTTGACTTCATTCCTTTTATAATTCTCTCCCCTCCTTTTTTCAATGTACTCAGCTATAAAACCCATCAGTTTGGAGATCATCATCTGTAGACCGATTAGAATGAAAATGTGAAGGTTATGAAGTGGAAACGCTTCAGCCAGCTCTAAAGAGCAAGGTTCTTTCTGTGAGAAAGGTCGGGGTTGACATCATCATGCAAATTTATTGGACTTTTCAAAGGGGATGAGTTGAATTTATTGTCTTGAGACACTGTCATGCAGCCCAGGGTGGCCTTGCATTCTTGATGCCTCTGCCTCCCAAATAAAATAGCACATGCCCCAGAACTCAACATTCACTATATACATTTCTTTTTTCTCGTTCTGTCTTTAAATGGGCCAGAATCATTTAGCAAACCTGGAATTAAGAGAACATTAAGATGATCTTCATCTATAAATAATTGCCATCCCTACACTCAGGGAAGCACCACACAATCTGAGAAATTTAAAGTGAATCCTCAGAGTGAAATGGGATTGCTTAAAGATGGAGGCCATACCTAGCCCTCTGCTCTCTTACAGACCCCTCCTCTCTCTCTGGCAGAGGGACAATACTTAAGTATTATTTGTCCAGAGTACATTAGGGTAAACACTAATGATGAGAGTTTGTGAATCCTGTCCTTCTAGAGGACCTTGGTTTGATCAGTCACACCAAGCAGCTCACAACTGCATGTAGCTGTAGCTCTAGAGGACCTGACACCCTTTACTGGCCTCCACAGACAGCTGCATGCACACACGTCATACACATTCAGACACACAGTCCTAGTTTGCTTTTCTGTTGCTACGACAAAGCAATGACCAACACCAACTTAGGAGTGGAAAAGGCTTATTTCATATTATACTTCTAGGTAACAGTTCATCACTGAGGAAGGGCAAGAACTTAAGGTGGGAACCTGGAGGAAAGAACGGAAGCAGAGGCCATGAATGAACAGTGTTTACTGGCCACTGGCCTGTTTCCCAGGGTTTGCTCAGTTTGTAAAATTTCTCATACAGTGCTGCCTAGGGATGGTATTACCCACAGTGGGCTGGACCCTCCCATGTCAGTCATTAATAAAGACAGTGCTCCACAGACATACTCATAGGCCAATCTGAATGAGGCAATTCCTCAGTTGATTTTTGTTATTGTTGTTGTTTAAAGATTGGGTCTCGATGGGCAGTGGTGGCGCATGCCTTTAATCCCAGCACTTGGGAGGCCGAGGCAGGTGGATTTCTGAGTTTGAGGACAGCCTGGTCTACAGAGTGAGTTCCAGGACCACCAGGACTATACAGAGAAACCCTGTCTCAAAAAAAAAAAAAAAAAAAAAAAAATTTGGGTCTCACTTTATGCTCCTGGCTGTCCTTGAACTCTCTTTGTAGGCCAGGCATACTTTGAACTCACAGAGATCAGTCTGTATCTGCCTCCTGAGTGCTGGGATTAAAAGTGCCATTATGCCCAGCCAGCTCCTGTGTTTGAACACTTGGTCTTCAGCTTGAGATGCTATTTGGGGTTTTGTAATTCTAACTGTGGCTGTGAGAGGTGGGTCACTTTGGGTGGGCCTTGATGCAGATACCAGCTTCTGCCTCCAGCTCAAGACCTCTGCTTCTTTACTGTCATGATATGAGGAGCTGCATACCTCATGCTCTTGAAGTTATAAAGGGTACCTACCCAGTGTCCACAACTTCCTCACCAGATATCCCAACAAACCTTCTTGTTTGGAAAAAAAAAAAAAGATTCTGGTAAAAATGCTGTGTTTTTTTTTCTCATCTTGGGAAAGAGCGAGCAAAGACTGAAGTCTTGCTCTGTAGCACTGCCTGGCCTGCAACTCTCTATGTAGCCCATGCTGGTTTTGAATTCTAAACAATTCTTTTAGCTTTTTTCTTGTTTGTTTGTTTTTTATGTATTTAATGTGTGTAAGCTTTTTACTTGCATGTGCCCAAGGGTGTTGGATCACCTGGAACTTCCTAAATTGGATTACAAATATGAACCTCTAAGCCAGGCTAGGCATGCTGGTGTTCTCCATTAATCTCAGCACTCAAGACAGATCTCTGAGTTCAGAGAACGTCAGGGAGAGACTCTGTCTCCAAAAAGAAAAAAAAAAAAAAGAAAAAAAAAAAAGAAAAGAAAAAGAAAAAAGAAAAAACACCAAACCAACAACAAAGGAAAACAAACAAAAAACACACTTAAAAGCAGGAGAAACTTGGAATTTTAAGATATAGAATTTATAAAAGCCATCAAAGACTATTCATTTCCTCCTGCTTCCAACTTGCAAAAATGCGAACTTATTTTAACTCATAATAACAGATGTGCACTTTCTATCTCATGATAGACATTTAAAAAAATTTAGCATTGAGTCTTTTATCTACAGAAACCAACTTGTCATTGAAAGAGTCCTTGGCTTTTAAGTGAGAGGACCATAGACTCAAGGCTTATCATTACCTCCTGTCTTCTCTTTAACGGATCCAATCAATCTGATTCCAGATTGGGTAATTCCATGAAGAGTGTATAAAAATTTCCCAGGTTATCTGGGATGTTCTGTACCTTAACATCTGGGGTGGTTTGGGAGAATTATGTTCTCATTTCACTTTACTGAGATGGTCACTATTGTGCAAACTGCCCTTCCAGTCTACAGACGGCCGAAGGACAAACACCCACAAGTGACGCACGCTTTGGTCACCAGCACCGCAGACCTTGGAAGCGGCTCTCAAGCCCAGCTTCCGGTCGCACCTTCCTCTTCGGCTTGGCTGAGCCACGCTGGCTGTTCCTTGTGTGCACCTCCCTCCGCCCGGGCTGCCTGTTCGGCACTCTTCCCGTCATGCCCCGCGCAGGCGGCGGCTGTTCCACAGGCTGCCGCCCCTCCCCGCAGCCGCAGCTCAGAGCACCGCCGTGCCCCGCCCCTCGCGCAAGTTGCCGGCCCCCACATCCGGGTACCGACGCCAGCCGCCCAGACTCTGGCACTATGGTCATGGCGGAGGGGACGGCAGTGCTGAGGCGGAACAGGCCAGGCACCAAGGCGCAGGTATCGTCCCCATGGCTTTCCTGTCAAGGAGTTCGCGGGGCCGGGCCGAGCCTCTCCTGCTGGCGGTACTCTGTCCAAGAGAGGCCAGGGCGGGCGGGTGGGGGCCGTGGCCCCGGTGGCTGGCCTGCGCTTCCGGAGCCGCGGCCCCTGAGGCAGCTGAGCCGGCGCTGTCCGCCCTGGAGGCCTGCTAGGCGCCGGACCCTGGTGTGTCCGCCGAGGCCCGGGGCTGACGCCTGTCGCGGCTGCTGCACTGCCTGCTGTGAGTGGCAGCTGACGGCACCCGGGTGTGGGGTGGGCCCGCTGGGGACCCGGGGGCCGTCCCCGCGTCGGGACCGCCGGCGTCGAGGGCTGTAAACACTGCCCGCCTCACCGGGCACAAGCTTGGCCGGTGACGTACCTGCCGATCGGCCCCATCCAGTTTGTCCTGCCGGATGCAGGTGGCAATAGTTTGAGCTCTCCTCCTGTTGTCTTCGCCACCACTCCCTTCGGGTTCCCTGCAGCTGTTCTCTGGTCCGGCAAGTTTTCGCCACCAGGTTGTGACTTGTTACATGTCATTCCTTGCAAAATTCCTTGCGAATGCGTGTGGACAATAGTCAGAATGAACTGATTATAATACACCGAAATACTCCAATAGCCCCTTTAGTGGGGGGACTATTGGGGAATATATCGGTGCTTCTTAGAATTTTGCAAACCTGGGATGCTTCACGGTAAAAAAAAAAAAAAGTTGACATTCAAACTTGATAGGATTGATCTGCCGGCGGAAATGGCCTGTCATTGAGTAGATGTTCTAAAATCAGAAGAGATATGTTTAAAATGTAATTTTAGCAGGCCGTGCTCTTGTTGCTGCTCAGCCTGCTGCCTCTTACCGTGTACTGAGTAAACTTTTTCTGTTGAAAAAATGTAATTTTTAGGGTAAATAAAAAATCAAAATACTTTTATGCTACTCAGTTTTAGAGAGCTACTCTTTTTTTCTTTTTCTTACTTTTACCCCTTTTCCTCCTTCCTTCTTCCTTTTCATTTTTGAGGCAGAGTTTCCCTGTGTAGCCTTGACTTTCCTGGAAGTAGCTCTGTAGACTAGGTTGGCCTCGAACTCAGAGATCCACCTGCCTCTGCCTCCCACCACTGCAGTCAATTTAGAGAATTGCTACTTGTTGTTGATTTTGAGAAGCTTCTCAAAGTCAGGCTTCCCTCGAATTATATACTACATAGTTGAAGGTGACCTTGGACTCTTAGGTCCTCCTGTTTTCCACTGTGGGGGCTAGAATTACACTACATACCACCATTCAGGGCTTATATAGTGTTTGGAACAACTTATCAGTCGTGCTCCATCCCTAGCCCTAGAGAATTGCGCTGAAAACCATTGAGTCGTGAGTTGTCTGTTTGCCTTGAATCTGTTGGAAAGTTGTATACTATGTATACTTTTTACTATTTAACAACTCTTTTTCTAAGGTTTCTTGTTTTCAGATAACTATTATTATATATAGGCAACATTTTTTCAAATTTTTAAGTGATCACTTCCTTTAAAAACAAAATTCTTGGAATTAAATCCAGGACTTTTCCTGTGGTAAATTAAGAGTGCACAAATTAAGCGAGCACTCGTGTCTCAGCTGTATCCTTAGATGAAAATTTTTAATTTTGAAAAATTGTTTGGACTAAACACTGTAACATGTCCTTTTGCTATGTTGTTATGAGTAAGTTACGTGCAGAATTGTTCATTTTCCCACTTTATTACAAGGTTAAGTAAAATGTAATAGGAAAAAAAAGGATTAAAAGAAAAAAACTGCTTTTTAAGCAGCCTTTCCTGTTTATCACATGACTTTTCTTCACTAAAATAGGCCTGTTCCAAAATGATGTATATTGTGTTATTGTGTTACATGTGAGTAGTATGTGGCACATCTTCCTGCTTGGGGAGGGCACACATGGTCTCATGTATCCCAGGCTGGCTGGCCTTAAACAGAGAGGTGAGTGACTGAGAGTGACTTCTCATCCTGCCTCCATTTCCTGAGTGCTCGAGTGGCATCTAAAAGTTAGACTAGATAGAACATACAATATTTGGTTGGTTTTTAACATCTATTGACTGAATTAAATGAGCACATTTCTTTCTTTCTTTGTTTATTTATAAATGTAACTCACAGAGATCCACCTGCTTCTGCCTCCCAGGTGCTGTGATTATTGGCATGTGTCATCACCACCTGGTGAGTGAGAGCATTTATTAGGCTAGATTTTATTTTTCTCCTAAGTGTCTAATGAATATCACAGTTACATGGCAAAACATTTAATAATGTGTTAACTTTTTCTTTTTTTCTTTGAGACACTTTTCCTTTTTATCTTGGGCTGATGTAAAACGTTTTGTGGAGTCTGGATTGGCCTTGTATTCTTGGTCCCCTGCCACAGCTTCCTCAAGCATCTGTCTACATCTGTATCTATGTGTCTTCTACACTATGCATGTTTGCTCATTTGTTTGTTTATAAAGGGTCTCGTGTAGTCCAGGCTGGCCTGAAACTTACTGTGTAGTCAAGGATGACCTTGAATTCCTCTTTCTCCTTCCTTTATAGGCCAACACTATTGACTTTTTTTGAGGCAGTGTCTTACATATAAGCCTGGTTGTCCTTGTACCCACTGTGCAGGTTTTGTAAGCCTTGACCTCTTGATAATCCTACCTTAGATTCCACATGAAGGGATTTCATGCATGTATCATCACTAACTGGTTTGCTAATACTTTTCACTTTTTGCTAATAATTTTAATCTTTGAAAGTTGTGTGTGCATGTGTGGGTGTCTGTAGGTGTGCATGGAGACCAGAGAAAGATATCTCTCATTCTCTGTCTTACTGCTTTTGACAGGGTCTCTCATTGAACTCAACATTTAAGGTTTCATCAGCAAGGCTGACTAGCTAGCTAGGGAGCTCTTGGAACTGCCCACCTTTGCCCATGCTGAGATTAGAGGCATGTATGGCTGACTGGCTGGCTGGCTTGATAGCTAGCCCCTGCTCTTGGCACGTTCTTTCTGCTTCTCAGTCTCCTTTGACAGGGTCACTATCTAGTCCAGACTGGCCTTGAACTCCTAGAGATCTGTCTTCCTCTGCCTGCTGTTTTGTGTTTTTAAGATGGGGTCTTTCTATGTAGTCTTGGCTTATTCAGAACTTGCTATGCAGCTCAGACTGGCCTTGAACTCAGATGTCTGTCTGCTTTTTTCTAGCATTATCATACCTGACTTTTCTTTTTTCTTTTTTTTTTTTTTTTTTAAGTGTGGGTGCTAGAGATTTGAACTCAGGTCTTCATGTTTGTACAGCAAATGTTCTTACCCAAGGAGGCCTCTCCCCAGCCCCTCACTAATATTTTAAAATTAGTATTTTAAAATTATATTTTATTATTTTTAATTTATTATTTAATTTATTATTATTAATTAAATTAATTAAATTAATTAAATTTAAAAATTAATATTTAAAAATTAGCAGAATAGTCTATAATCTTTTTAAAATTTTTTATTCATGTGTGTGTGCATGTATGTGCATTGCCTGTGTGAGTTTTGTGTACCAAATGAATGTAGGTACCTGTGAAAGCCAGAAGAGGATGTTTGATCAATTGGAACTGTAGTTGTAGGTCATATGAGCCACCTGATTAGGGGTGCTGGGATCTGAAAACAGATTACCTGTAAGAGAAGGAAGTGCTTTTAACTAACTACTGAGGGCTCTCTTTAGCCCCTGCAATCTTTAAATTTTTAGAAAATGATTTTTATTTGCTTTGAATCATGTTAACATTCTTTTTTAAAAAGATGTATTTATCTTATATATATATGAATATACTGTAGCTATCATTGGACACAGGAGAAGAGGGCATGAGATCCCATTACAGTTGGTTGTGAGCCACCATGTGGTTGCTGGGAATTGAACTCAGGACCTCTGGAAGAGCAGTCAGTGCTCTTAACCACTGAGGCATCTCTCTAGCCCCTCATGTTAACATTTCTAAATAAATTATCTTAAGATGTTTGTCATCCTTAACAACAGCTTATAGATACTTGGTACTTGGTTGCCAAAGAATCGTGTGAGGCTTTCCTCTGACAGACCTAGTATGCTTTGAGTTTAAGAGAGCAGTGGCCATGTCATGCCCGGGACAATGTCCCCCAACAGTCCCCTGCTTCCTTCAGTTCTTAGATTTTTTTTTTCCTCTCCTTCAAGACAGGGTTTCTCAGTCTAGCCTGGCTATTCTAGAACTCAGAGACCCACCTGCCTCTGCCTCCCAAGTGTTGGGACTAAAGGCATGCGCTGCCACCACTGCCTGGCAGTTGTTAGATTCTTTCTGTTCCCTTTTCCATGATATTTTCTCAGTAACGGGGGTGATACAGATCCCCATTTACAGCTGAGCATTCAGTTTATTCTCATCACTTATGGTCTCTGCCATTACCACTGCCTATTGCAATTGAACCTCTTTTTTTTTTTTCTAGATATTTTTACCATGCATGCTTCCCCATTTCCCATCCATTTTTGAGACAGTTTTACATGGTTTAGACAGGCCTTGAACTGTCTATATAGCTGAAGATTACTTTGAACTCGTGATCATCTTCCCTCCACTTCCCAAGTGCTGGAATTATTTATCTGTTGTTGTTTTTGAGATTGGGTGTTGCTTTCTAG
This sequence comes from Arvicanthis niloticus, assembly GCF_011762505.2. Classification (NCBI taxonomy): domain Eukaryota; kingdom Metazoa; phylum Chordata; class Mammalia; order Rodentia; family Muridae; genus Arvicanthis; species Arvicanthis niloticus. Next base: position 41,335 of record NW_023045944.1, read on the forward strand.
CTCTGGCTGGCCTGGTACTTGATTTGTGGATCAAGCTGTATGAGTGTTTTGCCTGTGAACCGTATGCCTGCATTGGCATTGGCCTGAGCAGGCTAGAAGAGGGCATCAGATGCCCTGGAATTGGAATTAGAGCCAAGTGTGAGCTACATTGGTTGTGATGGGAAAGTTACCTGGGTCCTCTGAAAGAGCAGTTTAACCACTGAGTTAATCTTCCTTTCTTCCTCTTCTTCCTCCTCTTCCTCTTCCTCCTCTTCCTCCTCTTCCTCCTCCTCCTTCTCCTCTTCCTCCTCCTCCTCCTTCTCCTCTTCCTCCTCCTCCTCCTCCTCTCCTTCTTCTTCTTCTTCTCTCTCTCTCTCTCTCTCTCTCTTTTTTTTTTTTTTTGGTGGGGAGGGAATTGAAACAGAGCTTCACATTGTACGTAGCCCTGCCTAGCCTGGAATTCACTTTGTAGCTCAGGCTGGCCTTGAACTTGAACAGTGATTCTCCTTCTCTGTTCTGGGATTATAGACATGAGCTACCCTGATACTTTTCACTTTCTTAAACTTTAATCATGAGGTGTTATACACTGCATTCTTAAGAGTTTTTCCTCTAACCTCAATTAACTTTTGTTGGTTAGTAAAGGTTTATAGGTCATCATTTAATAATGAGCTTCCCTGAGCTCATTTTAGCTTAGAGACATTTGTTGAAGACCAGGTCTGTGCAGTATTTGTGCTGCTTTTTAAAGATACATAGGAGCCATGCATGCCTGGACACAGGCCTGTAATCCTAGCGATGAAGGAGTCTGAGGTAGGAAGATTGCAAGTTCAAGGCCAGTCTGTAAAATTTAGTTAAAAATGAAAGGTATAAAACAGGCTGGAAAGCCAGGCAGTGGTGGTGCACACCTTTATTCCCAGCACTTGGGAGGCCGAGGCAGGTGAATTTCTGAGTTCGAGGCTAGCCTGGTCTACAGAGTGAGTTCCAGGACAGCCAGAGCTATACAGAGAAACCCTGTCTTGAAAAACAAAAACAAAAACAAAAACAAAAACAAAAAAAAAACAGGCTGGAAATAGAGCTTAACAGTAGAGCATTTCCCGGTTGCAGGAAATATTTAAAAAGAACGATAAGTTCCTGCTGCGCTATGCCCAGCACCGCTATGTCCAGCATCTGCAGCCCAGCAGGGTGTTCTCATCTCTGCAGACTCTCTGGCCTAGCACTCCAGAAATCTCTCCACCCAGCTCCTTAAGTTCCCCACTGGCAGGTTGCTACCATGCCAGTCCCATGCTTCAAAACCCCCTCGGCCTTTGTGATGCACATCTGGCAAACCCATCCTTTGCTGCAGTACTTTTCTCTCTGGAGCCCAGTAGAACCAACGTGAGAAGGAAAACACCACACAAACTTAGTTCAGAAATAATGGTAACTCAACTCTGGGTACAATAACTAGAATCCTAATCTTGTATCTGTATTAAATCTAAATCGGCCAGTGGAGAACCCTGGTGGATCTGCCATAGAAACTAGGAGACACTAGTTGCTACATCTTGTTCTCACACTGTCCCTGTCCAAAAGGGGGACCCCTCCCCCTCCTCTTCCTTTGTCCAACCCGGAAATCCCTCCTGCTAGCCCAGTGATTGTCTCCTTTATTCATTGGGTGATTGGTTCACAAGAAGTCACCTGGGGATGTGCCTCACTCCTTGTCTGCAGCCTCTCCCACTAGAGCAGGATTAACATCAAAAATACAAACAGCATCAGGCCCATTCACAACATTTTCCTAACACATATAAGACCCCAGGTTCAATCTCCAGTACTGAAAAACAAAAAAGAAGGAAGAGGTGAGATACATAAGTAAGTATTGCTGAAAACTCAAATAGACAGGGTTTCAAATCAATGCAAGGTGTGCCACAAAAATATCCCCTTTAAAAAAACTGGAGCTGGGTAGTGATAGTGCATGTCTTTACCAGCACTCAGGAGGCAGAGACAGGCAGAGTTACAGTTGTGTTTGAGCAGTTACCTTTATGTGTGTCTGCACCATGTACATACATGTAGTGCTCACAGAGACCAAAAGAGGGCACTGGGTCCCCTGGGTCTGGAGTTACAGGCAGTGGTGAGCTGCCATGTGGGTGCTGGGAATAGAACCTGGTTCCACTGGAAGAGCAGCCATTGATCTTAACAACTAAGCCATCTTCTCAGCCCCTACATAAATAAATACTTTTTGATGGGAGTCATATTTCTGTTTAGAAATTTAAAATTGTATTTGTGACTGGAGTAGTAATTTATAAATTGCTCACCAATAATGCTAGCTCTTTAAAACTCTGATTTAGGGGCTGGAGAAATGGCTCAGTGGTTAAGAACACTGACTGTTTTTCCAGAGGTCCTGAGTTCAATTTCCAGCAACCACATGGTGGCTCACAACCATCTGTAATGGGATCCAATGCCCTCTTCTGGTGTGTCTGAAGTGTACTCACATACATAAAATAAATAAATAAATCTTTAAAAAAATAAAAAATAAAACTCTGATTTAGGTTTTTGTTTTTGATGTTTGGAGTTTTTTTTTCAGTGCAACTTTTATGGATATTGTCTAACAATTGTAAACAAAAAGTGATGAACTTTTCTTTCCAGTTAAACAGTCCATGAAAGATTAATGAGAAATGTATGTGAGGGATTGTGGTTGCAAAAATTTACAATGTATAGTTCATTGATGTCCATTTAAGAGTATTGGCTAAGACTGTTTGATTCATTGCTAATCACATTGTAAAGGTGTTTCTTCTTCTCTGGTGTGAGGTTTGGATCGTTACTAAGAATTGATGTTTATAGCAGCATTACTGTATCTTCCATATGTCTTTATGTGTTTTAACCATGGGTTTACTTTTATAGGATTTCTATAATTGGCCTGATGAATCATTTGATGAGATGGACAGTACACTTGCTGTTCAGCAGGTAATAAAATTTTCTTTTATAACTCTCACAACAAACATTTTATATCTTTGGCATAGTGAATATTCCCATTTTGTGTGTGAGGGGGCACAAACAAGATTCCATTGGGTTAATGGAATGGCCATTTAACAATGTAATTAAACTTCATTTTATTAAATATGTTATGAAATTTGAATGTATAAGGAATTAAAAGTAATTGAATGACAAATTAAAAAACTAAATAGAAATAAAATGCTAATTTAGTGTCTATACCTTTGATAACATATTTTTGAGATTTGTATCTTTTTGTGATTGTAGTTCATTTTATACCCTCCAGGGTATGTGAAAACAGAGATGCTTTCCTTTAGCTCATTACTACTGTCTCATGACTCACTAGTGCATTGGTTCCCAAGGACAGCTTCCATAGCATGTTTTGTTTCAGTGGTACCTGGAGAGGTTTCTAGACATTCTTGTAGAGAATCACATTCTATACTATGTTAGGTTTTAGCTCTCCCCTACAACCCCCACCAAGGGTAAAAATGGTGGTTCTTTCAAATTGAATAGAATCAGGGGTTTGGTGAGAAAAAAAATAATTTTCATGGCTAATTGTTTAAAGTTCAAATTGAGTTAATTGTGGTTGCCGGCCACAGGATCAAGTCAGTCAGTGTTCTAGCTTGGAGTGGGAGGCAGTTCATGAGCATCAGACAGCTAACTGAAGTGGTACTGATAACTGATGGCTTCTAGGGAAAAGAGTTGTTTTCTTTAAGGATATTGTTCCTGGTAGGTCTCCATGACACAGTAGATGGTCCTACAAGTATATGGACAGCACAAATTGAAGTTGATGGATTATTAAATTAAAAAGAGGACATGAAGTTGAGGGTATAGGGAGGTGGGTTGGACCTGGGAGGAGTTAAGGGGAAGAGTTGGGGCAAATAAAATTAAACCATAAAAAGTTCTTAGTTTATAAGAAAAAAAATAAAAGAATGGCAGAAAATAGGATATACAGGGGCAGTGGTAGAACACTTGTGTAGTATGCCTGAGGACCTAAGTTTGATTCTCCAGCACTGTAGTAGAAAGAAGGTAATATTTAAAAAAGAAAAAATATGTCTTTAAAGCCACAAAACTAATAACAAAAGCCAAAACAGCAAAACCCAAAGAAATTGATGTGAAATAGATTAGATTAGATATGGGTTAACATTTTTATTATTTTTTTAGGGGAGTGAGGAGGTCAGTGTGCTGGGAATGAAACCTCACACATGATAAGCAAGTACTCTGCCACTGAGCTGTTTCCAGATTTACAGCTGACCCACTTATATCATCATATTTGAAGTACATCTCCTATAACCAACATACAACTCTGTGTTTTATTGTTCATTGTATTAGTCTTTGTCTATTAATTTCTATACTATTTAAAATTAATATAGTTATTTGCAGCTATGTTTAGACTTAGGTTAACTTTTTTTTCTTTTAAAGACTTACTTATTTTTATTTATATGGATATACTGTAGCTATCTTCAGACACACACCAGAAGAGTGCAGCAGACCCCATTACAGATGGTTGTGAGCCACCATGCGGTTTCTGGTTTCAGTGCTCTTAAGTGCTGAGTCATCTCTCCAGCCCCTAGGTTAACTTTTATTGTTTTCAGTCCTCTCATTTTTTATGTATATGAGTACACTGTCACTCTCTTGGATACACCAGAAGAGGGCATTGGGTTCCATTACAGATGGTTGTGAGCCACCATGTGGGTGCTGGGAATTGAACTCAGGACCTCAGGAAGAAGAGTCAGTGCTCTTAACTGCTGAGCCATCTCTCCAGCCCAGTCCTCTCATTTTTAAAATTTGTAATTTATTTTGTGTGTAGTGTTTCAATGCTTGAGTATATGACTGTGCACTAGATACCTGGTGTAGGAGCCTGTGGCTGTCAAAAGTGGACATTGGAGCCCCCGGAAATGGAGTTACAGGCACTTGTCAGCCACCATGTGGGTGCTGGGAACTGAACTCAGTCCTCTACAAGAACAGCACATGCTCTTAGCCACTAAGCCTACTCTCCAGTAGGGAGGTAGCAGGGGATGGGGAAACCTTTTTTGAGATGAACCCTCCTATTTTCCAGGCTGGCCTCAAACTCGAAGTAGTAGCCAAGGATGACTAATTCCCCAATCCTCCCAATCCTTCACTTTCCTAGTGTTGGCCTTAGAGGTATGCAACACTTTATCTGGTTTATGTGGTGCTAGGTTTTGAACTTGGGCCAGGGCTTCATGCATGCTAGGCAGGTAGTTTATCAACGAGTTACATCCCTAGCCCTCAGTTTGCTCCATTTGTTTTTTTCTTCTTAGAAATCACCTTTCCCCCTTTGACAGGTTATTTGAACTTTTTAACATTGTTTTAATTGTGATTTTGAGTATACCTATATTTTTTGTTCTGTTTTGTTTGGTGATGGCATAGATTCCAAAGTCTTACATTACATAGTCTACTTATGTAGAATCAGTATTTTTTTTATTACAGTTATTACCTTTACATGGGCTCCTTTCCTCACTGTTTTTACTTACTCCTTATTGCCTTGTGTATCTGTAGACATTCATTGAAACCCAGCCAGCCAGTGATATTTTCTTTGGTAGGACTGAAGAGTGAATTTAAGTACTTCTTAGGTACTAGGCAATCTCTCTACCATTGAACTATGTATTCGTAGCCTAATGTTTCTTTTTTTTGACAAACTTTATTATTTTATTGTCTGTGTATGTTATCCTGTGTATGAAGATGAAGGTAGGTGTTGGCCATGGTGCTTGAGTGGAGGTCAGAGGACATAGTTCTTTCCTTTCTACCTTTATTTTGATTTCAGGGATAGAACTCAGGATATTGGATTTATGAAGCAAGCTCCTTTTCTTGATGAGTCTTCTCACTGACACAATGTTTCTTGTATTTTGGCTTGTAGAAACAGAGTTTCACTCTCTAGCCTGGTCTATCCTTGAAGTCGTGACAGTCTTTGACCTCCCAAGAGCTGGAACTAGGGGCATAAGGAGTCACCCCAACTTCAGAGTTACTTTTATTTTATCTTACTGAGACATGGTGTCACTATGTAGCTCTTGCTGGTCTGGCCCCCACTGTGTAGACTAGGCTGGCCTCAAACTGATAGAGCTCATCCTGTCTCTGCCTTCCAAGTTCTGGGGTTAAAGATTTGCACCACCCTGCCTTGTAATTTCTGTTACTTCTAATGTTTTATATTTCCTTCAAGTTTTCTTTCCTTAAAGAACTTTTTAGCAGTTTTTGTTTTAGCATGGTTTGCTGTCTAGAAATTCTCTTTTCTTTTGCTTGTTTGTTTTCTTTTTGGTGCTAATGTGAGTCCAGAGCCTTGTAATACTAGCAGACGCCAGGGTCTCTGCCTTTAGTTTTCTTTAATTTGAAAATATCTTCATTTATTAAGGATATTTTGGAAGATGGGATTCTGGTTGACAGTTCTTTTAGTACTTCTTTCATTTTTAAAAATTACACTTACTGGGGAGATATGTGGGTACATGTATGGGGGACAGAGGGTGTCTTGAAAGTGATTGGTTCTTTTCTTCCAACTTGTTGATCTCAGAGGTCAACTCAAAGTTGTCAGATGCCTGAGCCATCTTTCTGTCCCTCTTCCATGTTTTTTGATGAGAAAGAAGTGGCTTGTTGACTTCCATAGTCATTTGTCTTTTTTCCTTTAGTCTTTCTATTAGTCAGCATCATTACAATGAAATACTTTAGAGTTTAGACAGACAACCTGTCTCAAGGCATGGTTCTGGACATCTTGTTTTATTTAATTTAATTTAATTTAATTTATTTATTTATTTATTTATTTATTTTCTTGAGACAGGGTTTCTCTCTGTAGCCCTGACTGTCCTGCAACTTGCTCTGTAGACCATATTGGTCTTGAACTCACAGACACCCACCTGCCTCTGCCTCCTGAGTGCTGGGATCAAAGGTGTGTAATGCCCAAACCCAGGGTTTCTGGAGGTTGTTGTGTGAGATTTGATGACTCTAGTGCTCTGTGTCTCACAGAAGGAATTAGATGACAACTGTGATCACTACACTCAGGTTCTTAGGGATACTGTTTCTAATCAAACCTGAAGAGAACTCAGCCTCACATTCTAACGCGCGCACCAACCTGGGATGAAAACAAAAGCATGTTCAAATCATGTAACTGGGTTTTAAAGAAACCAAAATTCTCACTACATTAGCCAGCAGAGCCAGGTGCAGTCAGTCCAGGTTATGCTTTCATTCACTGGGAAAGAAAAGTTGGTATGTATTCATTTCATCTTCTCTGAAATTGGAAATCATAAAATAGTTTTGTATACAGTTATCTTCTATATAGTATAACTATTATATATAATACTTATATCGCATGAACTCAAATTATTTCTAAAAACTGTCTTAGAAAATAGTATTAGGTCATTATAATTAAAACTCCAGGGTAAATATAACAAAAAGAACAGCTTTGCCTGTTGTTTTTTAAATGGGCATGATCTTACTACTTAGCATTAACTGACCTCAAGTTCACAGAGATCTGCCTTTCTCTGCTTTTTCTTTTTTAAAGAAGACTTTTTTTTTTTTTTTTTTTTTTTTTTTTTTAAATTATATATGTGAGTACACTGTAGCTGTCTTCAGACACCCAGAAGAGGGCATCAGATCCCATTACAGATGGTTGTGAGCCACCATGTGGTTGCTGGGAATTAAACTCAGGACCTCTGGAAGAACAATCAGTACTTTTAACCACTGAACCATCTCTCCAGCCCCTTTCTCTGCTTCTTGAGTGCTGGGATTAAAGTTGTGTGCCATTATGTCTACCACAATAGAGTGTTTTTAATTTGAGTAGTTACAGTTTTTAGGCACAATACTGTTGCATACCAAATAGAGTCTAGAGCAACTAGTCTTAGCTTTTTTCCCACTACATCTTTTTTTAATGTGCATTTTGGTGTTTTGCTGAATATATGTCTGTGAGAGTAGTGGCTCTCCTGGACCTGGAGTTACAGTTGTGAGCTGCCATGTCGATGCTGGGAATTGAACCCAGGTCCTTGGAAGAGTAGCCATTGCTTTTAACTGCTGAGCCATATCTCCCCCCACCCCCACCAGCTTCTCTATGTCATTTAAAGAGCTCCTTTTTTTTTTTTTTAAGATTAACTTATTTATTTTATGCATGTGAGTACACTGTAGCTGTCTCCAGACACATCAGGAGAGGACATCAGATCCCATGACAGATGTGGCTGCTGGGAATTGAACTCAGGACTTCTGGATACAAGTATTATATATAATTGTTATATATAATATAACTGCATGCAAAATTATTTTATGGTTTCCATTTTTGGAGAAGATGGAAACTCGGAGAAGAGCCAGTGCTCTTAACTGCTGAACCATCTGTCCCTCCCCACCCCGTACTTACATAATTTAAAGAGCTGTGGAGACTGGAGAGATGGTTCAGTGGTTAAGATCACTTGCTGCTCTAACAGAGGATCTGGGTTCAGTTTTCCATCATGCACATAGCAGCCCACAGTTATCTTAAACTCTAATTCCAGGGTATGGGATGCAATCCTCTCCTTAGGCATCTATTCAGGAGGCAGAGGCTGGGGAAGCTGTCTCAAAGAAGAATAATAGGGCTGGTGAGATGGCTCAGGCAGTAAAGGCACTTGGCACACCCCTGCTTGGTGATGGTGGAAGGAGAGAACTGACTACCAGAGTGTCCTCTCACCTCTTCATACATTAGTATGGCACATTAGTAAATGAAAGAAAACTTAAAGACCCACAACAAACAATTTTCTTTACTCATTCATAAGAAGCAAAACTCATCATTTTTATCCTGGTACTGTAGCAGTCCAGTCACGTCTTCAGGTCTTACTTACCTTCTGTTTTTGAGACGAGGTCTTACTGTGACCCAGGCTGGCCTCAGACTTGGCAGGCAGCTGAGTCTAATCCTTCTGACTCTACCTCCCAAGTACTAGAACTACTGGATACATCACCATGCCTAATGGTGGGCGTAATGGATAGCATGCTTGTTTTGAAACTAAAAGTAGTGGTTTTATTGATTGCAAATCATTTGCTTATATTAATATATTATTATATAGTATTAATGTGATAAACTTTAGGAATTAGTAACAAATGACTTTATAGCTTACCAAGTAAAACCTAAGTTTTGGTAGCATACTTAGTGAGTATTAAGTCCTAGGGTTGGAGAGATGGCTCAGGGGTTAAAGGTTGCTGTTATTGTTGATGATCAGAGTGCAGTTCCTGGGACCCACATCAGGTGGCCTGTAACTCCAGTTCCAGGGACCCTGACACTGTGTCCGAAGTGGGGTTACTTTTTCAATGTCAAACTTGAAACTTGGGAAGGAAAGAGTTTATTTTATTAGGGGGAGAGTGGGCAGCCTTGTCCCTGATTGTAGTGGGATTGCTTCAGAGTTTCTCTCCATTTAGTTTGATGTTGGTTATTGGTTTGCTATATATTACTTTTATTTTGCATAGGTATGGACTTTGAATTCTTGATCTTGCCAAGACTTTTAACATGAAGGGATGTTGTGTTTTGTCAAAGGCTTTTTCAGCATTGAATGAGATGATCATGAGGTTTTTTTCCTTGAGTTTGTTTACATAGTCGATTACATTTATGGCTTTCTGTATATTGAACCATCCCTGCATCTCTCAGATGAAACCTATTTATTTGATCATGGTGAATGATCGTTTTGGTATGTTCTTGCATTTGGTTTTCGAGAATTTTAATTGAGTATTTTTGCATTGATATTTATAAGGGAAATTGGTCTGAAGTTCTCTTTCTTTGTTGGGTCTTTGTGTAGTTTAGTTATCAGCGTAACTGTGGCTTCATAGAACGAATTCGGTACTGTTCCTTCTGTTTCTATTTTGTGGAATAGTTTGAGAAGCATTGGTATTAGGTCTTCTTTGAAGGTCTGATGGAATTCTGTACTAAAACCATCTGGCCCTGAGCTTTTCATTTTTGTTGAGTATAGGCTTTTGTAGTAGGATCTGATGATTTTTTTTGAATTTCCTCAGTTTTTGTTGTTATGTCTCCCTTTTCATTTTTTATTTTGTTAATTTAGATACTGTTTCTGTGCCCTCCAGTTAGTTTGGCTAAGGGTTTATCTATCTTGCTGATTTTCTCAAAGAACCAGCTCCTAGTTTTGTTGATTCTTTGTATAGTTCTCTTTGTGATGGACAACGACTCCTCTTTTACTTGAATAGTCAGAGACCATTATTAATTGGCCCATTTCCAATATTGTTATGTTTTAGGGGTCTGAGGAGAAAGAGAAATAAGAAAATGGCTGATCAATTAAATATTCAGAACAGAAAACATTTATGAATTTTATCATCATTTAAATTAAAATAGTAACTCCAAAAGATCATTAACCCCAGGTTAGCATAACAGATAATAATAGTAACAAAAAAGTTTGAAATGTGAGACTCTGAAAGCTGGATGCAAGGATGAGATGTAAAATGTGTACATGTTTGAGAAAGGATGCCAATACACTGCAGGCTGCCCACATTTATTTGTTAAACCAGTAGCAATAACAAACTCGAAGGACTGAAAAGTATAATAATGTAAAGTACAATAAAAATGAGTTATGAATGTACTGAACAGGTTGTATGTATGTATTTAAGAACATATATGAGTATACATAAATGTATATAACAATGAAAAAAGCAGCCACGAAATTGAAAGAGAACAAGGAGGGGCATATGGAAGGGTTTGGAGGGAGGAAAGGGATGGGGCAAATGATGTCATTTTATTATAATATCAAAAAGTAAAAGAAATAATTTTAAAAAATGAGTTATGAGTATATGTTGGAGGAGAAGAGATTTAGAAAGAATTATTGTGTGGAATTTGAGGTGTTTCAGGATTAATTGCATATACTTAAGAGCATCAAGACTTAAGATCATTAGGATGAGGTGAAAAAAAAAATCAGAAAATTCTGGGCATCACGTGCCCATATTAGAGTCTCGTGGGAGGCCGAGGTGCGGGGATGACTTGAGTGCTAGGTCAGTCTCGGCAGTATAGTAAGAACTCATTCCCTCCCCCAAATCCCTACAATGCAAGGGGTTTGCATAGGAACTCAAATCCAGTGTATTAGTACATGCCTGTAATTTCATTACTAAGAAGGCCAAGTCTTCTATATAGCTGTAAGTGCCAGATCTTATTTACTTGCAGGCCAAGGTCACCTAATATGGCCGTTAGGAATGAGGCTGGTTAGAGTCCAGAGCAAGACTTAAGCTGTGGCAGTTTTACTGAGAGCAGTCAGACTTTTTTTTTTTTTTTTTTTTTCCGAGACAGGGTTTCTCTGTGTAGTCCTGGCTGTCCTGGAACTCACTCTGTAGACCAGGCTGGCCTCGAACTCAGAAATCTGCCTGCCTCTGCCTCCCAAGTGCTGGGATTAAAGGCGTGCGCCACCACCGCCTGGCAGACTTTTTAATACCTTTATTAGAAAGAGAATATGGTGGCAATTGCCAGGATACAGTCATGTTTGCAAACTTTACAGGGTAAACAAGATTAATGTCTAAAGACCAATTGTCCTGTCAAGCTTCTGTGCTGCCATAACTTCTAAGAGAACATACAGAGAGAAACAAAGTGGCCTGAACACTTTACTACCGAAGGGAATGCATTTGTCTCTCAGGAACTGCAAGGCAGATTGTGCCCCAGGACCTAACCTGAAAACCCTATGACATGCCTCTCAAGGCAGCTACGTCAAGCCAACTCCATAGTTCCCTGCACATAGCAAATTCCAGGACCCCCAGAGCTACATAGTCTCAAAACCCCCAAAATACTAAAGATACTTAGCATGAAATTTAACATCCAATATAATTTAATTAACCGTAAGAATTTCTTTCTTTATAGTATATTCAACAGAACATAAGGGCAGACTGCTCCAATATTGATAAAATTCTTGAACCACCTGAAGGCCAAGATGAAGGTGTATGGAAGTATGAACATTTAAGGTAGGTCTTTATGAACTCTCAGGGTAGTACTAACAGTTCTAGTAACAGTACACCAATAAGTATCTCCTAGTGGGAGACTCAAGTACAATCTGCATAAGTCAGAACACTTTCAGTGTGTGTCTTTTGGTTATTTTGAGACAAAGTCTCATGTGGTAGCCCAGACCTTGATCCACGAGATCTACTTGTCCACCTCCTACGACTGCTGGGATTGAAGTTATCACAGCTGGCATGGGTCTTGAACTCTTAATTCTCCTACTTCAGCCTCCTGAGTATTAGAATTAGAATTACAAGCATGCAAATGATTTTTGTTAGTTCCAACTGAGTTATAACTTGATTCAAATCTCCTAATAGCTCATATTGAACCTCTGTGATTAGGAAAATGTGCCCCCTTTGAAAGGCTTATAATCATGGTAGGATGTGTGGGTTTCAGCTCTGGATTGTCTTTTCATTGTGTTAGCTCTGAAGTAGATTGATTTAAAGCTGTCAGTTTTATACCTGCAACACTGCCAAATGAGTTAGTTGGACTATGTCAGCCTATGCTTGTCATTGCCAGTCTTTGTTACTTCTTAGTAAACAATAGCTCAGAACCACATAAAACACAGTTTACTGATATGAAGTAGTGGACAGTAATAAGTGATTAAAAAATAGTGTCAATTAGTATGATCTGCCTTCTTGTCATGTTATTTTTATAGTCTTAAGCACAGAATTACCCAGGAAAGGAAGTATAATCATAAAAAAATGAAAGTATATCTTTTGCTTTTTGATTTCTTCCATTAAAATATACTTAAATAGGCTGGGCATGATGACAAAGCCAGATTTCTGTGAGTTTGAGGCCAACCTGCCAGCAGGTACTACATAGTGGGAACCTGTATCAGAAAAACAAAGCGATAAATAAAAGTATGCTTAAATAAATAGTGATTTTATTTAATTAGTTTCATATATGTCTTTTTTCTTTTCTTTTTTTTTTTTGGCAACCTATTTCATCTTCTAAATGTAGGCTTTAATATTGCAGTTTTGGGGAACCAAAGTGTTTTTGTTTGATGAAGAAACAGTTGTGACTCTACCTTGATAGAGTGGAATACATATCATAGGTAGGGCTTTTAGTGTGAACTCATTCAATAGTGTGACAACTATAAAATAAATTTATTTTTATTATAGAGGATTGTCTTACATCAAATATCTACCTAAAATTGTCTGGCATTCATTATAATTTCCTTTATTTTTAGTATGTTAAAAATATTGAGAACTGGGCATGGCTGGCACAGTCATTGACCTTAGAACTTGGGAAGTGAAGACAGGAGCTGAGGTCAGCCTCAGCTGCATATCTAGTGTAAGGGCCATATGAGACGATCTCAAAAAACATTGTTTTTAAAGAGTAGTAAGTGGATTTTAGACATTTCATAGGCTTTACAATTTTTTTAGTTTTAGAAAAAAAGAATATGAAAACACCAAATTTTAATAAAAATTTTAATAAAAATCAGAAAGTTACATTCATACATTCAGGATGTTTGTATTACATACATCCTGATACATTTTAATCTATGCATGCAAAAGTAGTGAAATGAAGGATTTAAATTTTGTACATTTTATGTAGGATAGCTTTTGGAACTTTTTTATTTTGTGATGATGGTGGTGGTGGTGGGTTGTGTGTGTGCGTGTGTGCGTGTGTGAGTGTGTGTTCCCTCATGGATGTGTGTACAAGGAACCATCTATTATTTGCTACCTTGTGCATTCATGTGTGTGTGCCTGCTTGCATGTTTATGTGTATATGAGCTTGGATGTGCATATTCATGTGGAGACCTGAAGTTAATATCAAGATTCTTCTTTGATTTATTTCTCTCTACCTTATTTGTTAAGACATAGTCTATCAATTGAACCAGCTTGCTCAAGGGATCCTCCTTCTCTACCTTTTGAGTGTTAGAATTTCACAAGGGCCACCATGCCCACCTGGCATACTCAGTTCTGATGTATGTATGTATGTATGTATGTATGTATGTATGTATGTACGTACGTACGTACCTACCTACCTACCTACCTACCTACCTACCTACCTATTTTTGCGGGATGGATTAGGGACAGGATCTTTCTCTATGTAACCCTGGCTGTTTGGGAACTCATTATGTAGAACAGATTGGCCTTGAACCCACAGAGATACATCTGTCTCCTGTCACCACCCACCCCACCTGGCATGATTTAGTGTTTGTTTGTTGTAGGTTTTTGTTTCCAGACAGGATTTGTCTGTGTAGTTAGCCTCAAGAAATCCACCTGCCTCTGCCTCATGAGTGTTGGGATTAAAGGCATGCACTTCCATGTCTGGCTAAGTATGAAAATTCTAATCTATAAAATAGTTTAGACGTTTTAGACTATATATATATATATATATATATATATACACACACACACACACATATATATTTTTTATATAACTGAAACATCTTTCATGTTTAATCATACATATCAACAACTTCCTATCCTTCAGTTGATCATAATCAGAAGTTTTATCACATATACATAGTTAATGTAAACATTTTTGTAACATAACAGTATACAGTTCTGACAACTGCATTATAATAGATTCTCAGAGGGCTGACCCAGTCAAAAAGTACATGTTTTCCTAGAGTCTTGGTGAAATTTCTAAGTTACTGTCCAGAAAAATTAAACAAATTTTTATTGTATAACCAAGGTAACCAGCTTGGCAACCTTACAAAATAAAAGAAGAAAATACACAAAGCCTGGATAATAAGTGTGCTTTTTGCATTTTTAGGCAGTTCTGCCTTGAACTAAATGGACTTGCTGTCAAACTTCAGGTAGTATTTTCTTTATGTTAAAGCTGTAATTCAAAGTTCTGATTTTTAAAAATAATTTTGTATGCTTAGATTATTCCGTTTTCTTATTATTTTCTTTTTATATTTTATATAGAAATGTAACCCAAATGATACATTTTTTCATTATCATTCTACATATTAAAAAAAATATTATTTTTAACAGAGTGAATGCCATCCAGATACCTGTACTCAGATGACAGCAACCGAACAATGGATTTTTCTTTGTGCAGCTCATAAAACTCCAAAAGAGGTGAGAATTGAGAGGTTTTAGTACCTGGTCATTTGGCACCATTACTCTAGGCCTGAAGTGAGGCCAAACATCTCAGAAGGGAGCATTTGGGGGAAGCAAGTCTGCTTACATGGCATCCCAGAAACAAGCAAAGAGTCAGGGGCCCAATGCCCTCTTCAAGGACACTGCTCTATGACCTGCTTCTTCCAACTAGGCCTCATCTCCCAAAGTTTCTACCACTCCCCTGAGAGACTGGCCAGCTGGGAACCACATCTTCAGCAGATAAGCCCTTGGGGAACATTTTATATCCATATATGAACAGAAATATTGTGGAATGTAGTGGGTGTGGTTGTATAATGTTATAAATATACTAAACACTGCTTAATTTGTTTCATATATGTGGATGTGATGTATGTGCAGTCATGTGTGCAGGAGTGTACATGCACCTGTGGAGACCAGGGAGGCCATAACCCTATTCATTGAACCTGGAACTAGGCTGGTAGCCCTAGAGATCCCCGTTCTCCTCCCCCACCACCCAAACTGTGCTTAAAAGTTCTAGGTGTTTCTGGTCATGTCAGTGTTTTACGTGTGTGTTTGTGTGTGTGTGTGTGTGTGTGTGTGTGTGTGTGTGTGTGTGTGTGTGAGAGAGAGTGATGCCTGCATGCATGTGTGTGCCTACTGTGGCACAAAATGTATGGAGATCAGACTTATGCATAGCAACTACAACCTTGTGTAAGTCATTAATCATTCAAAAATTCTGTTTCTCCAGTTCTACTGAAGGTTAGAGTAGATAATCCAGTGCTCTTACTGTTTCTAAACATTGTTTTCTTAGGTTTAGTGTTGGAATAAAATTGAGAAATTAGTTAATGTATCTTCTGGAAGTCTGACATTGTAACACAGCAATAACAGCTTTTATTTATTGATGGGATGTATTTCGTAGTCATTATGAAATCAGAAGGCACGTTTTCTTAGAATATGTTTGTGTCTTTAGAATAAGATACCTGACATGGTTAATTATATTCTTGACTGGATTGAGAGCAAGTTAGGAGATGAATAAAGTGTAAGGTATATCAGAGGG
This sequence comes from Arvicanthis niloticus, assembly GCF_011762505.2. Taxonomy (NCBI): domain Eukaryota; kingdom Metazoa; phylum Chordata; class Mammalia; order Rodentia; family Muridae; genus Arvicanthis; species Arvicanthis niloticus. The sequence continues at coordinate 57,308 of NW_023045944.1, forward strand.
CATTTACAGATGAGAGCCCTGACATGATAAATGGCTTAGTACCCTCATGGATATACAGTTTGAACATGTTGAGAGATGGAGGAAACGGACAGGCGGCATTTGGTTAGAAGCAGGACGCTGGAGATTGGTCTCTGAAGGGTGTTTTCTTATCTCATCCCTTCCTGTCATGCTTCTGTCTGCTATGAGGTGATGATCCCTCCCTCCACAGTCTTACCGTGCTAGACTAAAACCTCTGAAAAGAAGCCTTCCTCCGTTATGTCACTTCTCTCAAGCATTTGGTTACCGTGGTAAGAAAAGCTAGTAAATATTACCTAAGAAAAGAGAGGCCTTTTTGTTAATGCATTTAAATTTTCTCTTTTCTAGTGTCCTGCCATAGATTATACAAGACACACACTGGATGGTGCTGCATGTCTTCTGAATAGCAATAAATATTTTCCCAGCAGGTAAACAAAATCTTTAAACATGTATTCAGCTTTTTAGGTTTCATTTAAAAGATTGATGTTTGAAAATTAAAGTTAGGGTTTGAGTTGTAATTTTTTTGTAAATATATAGTTGACTTGTTCAGATTGAGTTTGAAATTAAGGTTAAACATCAGAACTTGTCTCCCTCAGCTCATAGACTAGTTTAGTCACTGGAGTCCCTGCTGCCCTGTGCTGCTCCTTTCCCAGGCCGCCTCTCACCAGGCATTGGAATCTGCTTCCCCTGATAAAATAACTTAAGGAACTTAAGGGAGACTGCTTGTTTTTCTTTATTTTTTCCTGTAGCTCTTCTAAGCAGAACATTAGCATGTATCTAATTATACATAATAATGGCATTGTTATGACTTGTGTGTATATCATGCAATTATATACATAGTGTGTTCTGATACTGTTCACTCTGTTGCCCTCTTATCTCACTCATCCCTTTCAAAACTCTTCCCAACAGGCCCCCTTCTGGTTTTCTTGCTTTCTTCCTCTTCCTCTCTCCTCTCTTTCTGTCTTCCTTCCTCCCTCCCTCCCTCCCTCTCTCTGCAGCCCCACCTTTTGTCTCAGTAAGTTTCATTAGGGTTGCTTAGCTATATGGATAAAAGTTGTTTACAAAAGCAGGTGTACTTTACTCTAGTGTGTTTTCCTCCCCATCAATGGTTAACTGAATATATTTCATGACAGGCTGAGGCGCCTGCTCCTGTACACATACAGCACTGTAACCATAATCCAGATGCTTCTCTGCCTTGAGTATAGTCAGCACCATACTTGGGAATCAAGAAGATTGGATTGTGTCTTTCTAATGTTTTGTCCAACTTGTGAATCTTTTGGTTTCTCTTCTCTCTCTCTCTCTCTCTCTTTTTTTTTTAGGGTTAGCATAAAAGAATCATCTGTAGCAAAACTAGGATCAGTGTGCCGTAGGATTTATAGAATATTTTCACATGCCTATTTTCATCACCGGCAGATATTTGATGAATATGAAGTAAGTATATGTCTTAGCTTGCTCTATATTGCTGTGATAAAAACCATGACCAAAAACATCTTGGAGAGGAAAGGGTTTATTGCTGCTTACAACTCTACTCTTAGGTTACAGTCCATTACTGGGGAAGCCAGAGCAGGAGACAGAGACTGGAGCAGAGGCCATGGAGGATTACTGCTGCTTGTCGTGCTTCTCCTGGCTCGCTCAGTCTGCTTTCTTTGGTTTTTTAGACAAGATCTCATATAACCTTGACTGACATGGAACTCATTATGTAGATCAGATTGGCCTTGAATTCTTAGAAATCCCCCTGATTGAGTCTCCTAAGTGCTGGGATTAAAGGCTCAGCCTGCTATCTTGTACAGCCCAATAACATCTGCCCAGGGATGGCACTGTGTACATCAATCAAGAATATATGCCAACATAGGCTTTGCCTACAGGCCAATCTTGTGGGGCATTTTCTCAGTTGTGGTTCCCTTTCCAAGATGACATAGCTTGTGTCAAGTCAGCAGAACACTAACCAGTGCAGTATGTCAACAAGTATTGTAATACATTCTTATCAAGATGGCAGAGAAGTGTTTTGATGTGACTTCTAGCCTTTTGATTTTGGATAGTAAATGACTTTTTTTCCTTTCTGCAGAATGAAACATTTTTATGTCATCGGTTTACCAAATTTGTGATGAAATATAATTTGATGTCGAAGGATAATCTGATTGTACCAATTTTAGAAGAGGAAGTTCAGAATTCGGTTTCTGGGGAAAGTGAAGCATGAAAGAATCATGTAGAACAATGTACTGATCACATAATTAACAATTATGTACTGTATATATATATCATTTTAGACACATCAATCATGTATCCATATTATAGCTTATTTGTTTAGTATAGGTTTTGTATGCTATATGTTGCCTTTTTAAATGGGAAATACATTTTAAGTTATTCATGAGCTGTATATTCACTGGTGTGGCACTCATGGTTTTTAAATAAGTTTAGTATTATCTGTTTATAATGCCTGTTAATAAAAGAATTTACAGTTTGGTAAAATTGCTGCTAAACAATCATTGGATCACAATCCTTTCAAATCTATAAAAGAATGAGCTTGTGTTTCACACAAGTACTTACAGTTACTAAAGAGATAATATTTTCTTTGTTTTCACCCCTAAGTTTTAATATTTAGAAAAGTCAGTAGTATTCATCTGTACTGTTAACTTTTCCAAAATGAGATAAAAGTGTTTAAAAGTTCTGTTTATAGCTTTTGATATTCATAACTGATTATGTATTTGTTCAGAGAAATACGAGGAGGCGTAAGTAATACTTAAATAATCTCTCTCTTCTACATAAAGTACCCTCTAGGTTGATGTACTTGGAAACATTACCTGTTTTGTGACAGTGGATTATTAAGTACATGGTGATGGTGATAAGGCACATACATGATGTTCCCTTGGACACCTGCCCCTTCTTGTTTCCCTTAGTCCTCTGGCAAGTACACTAGTCATGAAATTTATTTACCAAGCTATGGTTTGTGGTGGCGCCTCCCTATTTATATTGTATTAATTGCTTACAGAGCATACCTCATACTAGCAGTGATGTCACACTACAGGAACCCTACTGTACGGGAAAGCTGTACTGCCTACCTTTGTGTTTGGAAATTGTTGCAACTACTTAGAAAATAGTCCTTATATAGTTTGACTTTTCCTGTTAGTAATATTAATCTTTTTACCTAACCCTAGGCAGCATTAAAGAGATATGAAAAAGATACTGTATTTATTTTATTCTCCCTCCTTAAAAGCTTATTGTTTGAATTATATGCACATGTAAGACTATTTACAATAATTCACAGGTTAAGTAGTATTGAGAGTGGTCATACTTTGATTTCTTATTTCAGTGTCTTAAGAATTTAAGTGCAGACTTCTATAACATGATTGGTGGCATTTCTCTTTAACTGCTGAGGTCTCTATGCCACATTGTAACAAGGCACTAAGGTGGAACAGAGACATATACTGTTGGGACAGTTGAAGCCATCTTTACCAATTTAACAAACACAAGAAACTTCTTTTTTATTTAAGAGCTATTTGCAAATGAAATTGAAAAATGGATTCATCTTGTTTTTCTAATTATTTGAAGAAATGATTTGTATTGTATTATAAGACAAGTATACACAGAAAAATTGGTAGCATACTGAGAGTGTGTGTATAGTTGATGCCTGTCTGAGCCTGTGCTGTGCCAGTGGTCACAGTCATCACTGTACCTGAGCCCACAATTATCTTCTAAGAAGTTTATGTTCTCACTGAATAGAACATTGACTGAAATTAGGTGTTTATGTTACTGTCACCATAAATCATTGGGGTTAGTAATTTTTAAATAAACTTGGTAAATATCCGAGAGACTAACCTAGACTAAGTTCATAAATTATACATAGCATAGCAATGTTGCTGTTCTCTAGCTGGAGTCTCAAGGTGGATTTCTGTCATTTGATTCTTTCTCAGTGACCAGTTTAGGTAGCGATTGGGTTGTAGATCTGACTGAGTAATTGGAACACCTTGTGAATATATGGCTTAGTGTTAACAGGAAAATAAAGGATGGTTTTCTTTTTATACTTACTCCACCCTCCCTGTAGTATGTTTGAAATTGATCATAAATCTGCAAAAGCATCAGTTTGTATTCTTGCTTTTGTATTCATACTGACACCTCACTAACTCTTCAAGGTAAGATCTCAGTGAAACTGTGTTTTAATACCATTTACATAATTTTAAAAATGCATGACTAGTAGTTTAAAAAGTGGCTGGAGCTAGAGTGGTGGGGACACACTGTTAATCCACCAGAGAGAGGCAGAGGCAAGTAAGTCTCTGAGCATAAGGCCAGCCTGGGCTACATGAGTTCCTGTCTCAAAGATATGGGGCCAGCAGGATAGCTCAGTAGGTAAAAGTGATTGCTAACAAGCCCGATGACTTCAGTTTCATCCTCGGAACCTACATGAAGAGAACCTTACATGGAGAGATACAACTCCTGCGAGTTGTCCTATGACCTGATTGCCATGGTGGCACGCACCTATCCACATAAAATCCAAGTTTTTTAAAAATTAAAAGATGATTAATGAGGCTAAATGTCAGTGAGGAAAAGTAGGACTGCAGAGATTGCCTGGCAGGATGGCTCAGTGGGTAAAGCTACTTCTGCTAGGCCTGACGCCCTGGATCGAGACCCTGGACGCATGTGGTAACAGGAAAGACTGACTTCTGCAGGTTGTCTTCCCTCTAACTTCCACACACACTTTGGCATGCGCTAGCCCCCATATAAATGAAAATGTAAACTTCTGAAAAGATTATTACAGAGCTGAAGAGATAGCTCAGTTGGTGAAGTACTTGCTTTGCAAACGTGAGGGCCTGAGTTGGATCCACAGCACCCATTGTAGCATGCTTGTAATCTGTAGTAGAGGAGGCAGATCCGAGGCAGGTGGGTGGGCTTGCTTGCTAGACATCCTAGCTACTTGGTAAGTTTCAGGCCAGTAATAATCACTGACCGAAAAACAAAAACCAGTGACACATAGAAACAGCTGAGTGAAGTGCTACCGAGGGACATTACCGAGATGCCCTCTGACCTTCACAATGCATGCAGAAGGTTATCAAGCCCGGCTCTGGCAAATGATCTTACAGAATAAGTGTCCTTCGAGAAGTGCAAAGTTATGACTTAATACACACAACAGGCTTGATGTGTATTAATGAACCTGTAAAGAGATTCAGAAGTTAAGGTTGGATTCTCCTGCCAGATATGATGGCTGAGTGTTTGAAATCTCAGAACTTGAGAAGCTGAGGCAGAAAGCTCAAAATTCAAGTTCAACTTTAGCTATGTATGTTGTTCCAGGCTAGCCTGGCTTACAGAGTGAGACTCTCAAAAATAAAAGTGTTATATATTTTTCACACAGCCCATGTTGATGGGGCTGGAGAAATGGCTCAACAGTTAAGCACACAATGAAGTGTGCTTAACTGCCCTTGCAGAGAACCCAAGTTCGTTTCCAGCACTACACTGTGGCTCAAAACCACCCAGAATTCCAGTTCCAAGAGAGATGACCTCTCTCTCCCAATCTCTGATGGCAACAGTCACACAGATGGTGACATACATCTATGCAGGCAAAACAGTCAAGCATAAGAAAACACTGACAGGGCTGCAGAGATGGCTCAGTGGTTAGAGCACTGGCTGCTCTTCCAGAGGTCCTGAGTTCAATTCCCAGCAACCACATGGTGGCTCACAACCATCTGTAATGGGATCTGATGTTCTCTTCTGGTGTGTCTAAGAGAGTAACTGTACTAATATATAAATCTTTTAAAAAGTTTTAAAAAAAACAACTGACAATTCACCCTTTCTCCTCTGACTTATTAACCATTTATGTTCCCATGTAACACAAATGGGGGTATCCGTTTTGTTTTAACTGGCTTCAAATGTTAAATTTTTATTTCTAGAGCAGTTTTTTGCTTAAATTCTTGGGGTGGGGGGAAGTGGAGAGTGAGTTTAGGTTTTATGTAGTACAGGCTGGCCTTGAGTTCTCTTATCATCTTGCCTCTGTCTCCCAAGTGCCAGACTTGTATGTATGACACTACTGTGTTTGGCAATTCATGTCTCTCCTCCACCTTTTGTCCCATTCTCAGCACTTTTCCTTTTTTTTTTTTTTTTTTTAAGACATGGTCGCTTTGTAGCCTGGCAGTCCTGGAGCTTGCTATTTAGACCACCCTTGCTTTGAACTTACAAAGGTCTGCCTGCCTCTGCCACTGAGTGCTGGGATGAGGGCCATGCACCACCATTACCAGCCTTCTCAGTTAAAAAATTAATTATTAATTAATGCATGCATTATTCTGCCTGCATGTCTGTTTTAGGGTGCCAGATCCTCCAGAACTGGAGTTACAGACAGTTGTAAACTGCCCCAGGTAGGTCCTTTGGAAGAACAGCCAGGCAGGTACTCATGCCACGTGTGCATGTATGCACACTGACACCACATACATACCATATATACACCATTTGTACACACGTTTATGTGTGTGTGTGTGTGCATGCTAGAGGGACATTTATTGAAGTCAGTTGTGTGAGTAGGTTCCAGGGATTGAACTCAGGTCCTTGGATTTGGTGTCGAGTGCCTTTACCTGCTGAACCATCTTGCTAGCCCTTATTTTGTTTTAAAACATGTATTGTCTTTCAGGTTCTCCAGTTGCTCCCACTTTGTATTCTGACCCAAAGTCAGCATGCTTGGATGCATTGTAACCCAGGCAGATACAGATTTGAGCTCAAAGGGCCTTGGGCATTTGCAGACACTAATAGCAACATTTAAGTTATCTCCCAAAATGGTGAAAGAAATTGGCTACATCCCTCAAACTCTCAGAGGAACTTGGCTCTCCTGCTGTAGACAGGCCTCAGTGGAGAATCCATTCTTTCTTGCTGTCTGTCTAGAGGACTAACTGTTTCTGTAAGAAATGCTGTGGACTGGTGGGCATTGTGGAATCTGAACTGACCCTGAGTCAGAATGGTTTGGGCGTTCCCGTTCCCAGTTCAGTGGGGAAAAGGAACACTTTGAAGTGTATAACAGGGATTGTGGGTGCATTGTAGGGTAACAGACCTCCAGAGCTTATTCATCTCCTGTGTCTGGAACTTGGTCAAGTGACGCATAACTACACAGCTCCCCTTCTCTGGCTCTTGGTTACCATTCTACTCTGATTCTGTCCAATTTTAGAAACCTCATACCAGAGTCGGGTGTCTCACTTAGTGAAATTATGCAGCATTTGGGGCTAGCTTCTGTCAGAAGCATTGCATCCTTCAAGCCCATCCATGTTACTGTATACTGAGGATCTCCTGCCTCCTTTCGCTGTTCTGTGTGCATGTGTGTCTGTGCACCATGTGAATGCAAAGCCCCAAAGAGGGCATCAGGTCCCTCGGACCTGGGGTTACTGAGAGTTGTTGGGAGCTATGTGGGTGGGTAAAGCCAGCCCAGTCCTCTGGGAAAGCAACCCGCTGAGCCATCTTCGGCCCTTCTCATCAAGATCCTCATTTCAGTTGTCTTTAAAATGTCAGATGTGGGGACGTTGAATCTTGTGGTGCTTCTGTTTTTAATTTTCAAGGAATCTCTACACTATCTTCATAGCTGCTGCAGCAATTTGCATCCTTACCAGCTGGGCAAAGGCTCCGTTTTCTCCACATCATCTCCATTTTGTGGACAGTAGCCATCCTGGCAGCCGTAAGCCTCATTTCCCTGACGACACTGGACACTTTCTCACACATCTTGTGGTTGTTTCTGTGTTGTCCTTGGATAAATGTCTGTTCTACTCCTTAGCTCATGTTTAAACTGGGATTTTGTTTGTTTGTTTGTTTGTTTGTTTGTTTCCCTTGTGCCACTGCATTGGGCTACTTATCTGTTTTGGAGAGTAACTTCTTATCAGATGTGAGGTTGCAAATATTTTTTTGCCATTCTGTAGATTGTCTTCTTATACTCCATGGCTGTCCAGAAGCTTTTCTTTAAAAAACAAAAAACAAACAACAACAACAACAAAAACCCCAAACCTTTGTGGGGCTAGAGAACTGGCACAGAGATTTAGAACACTGGCTGCTTTTCCAGAGTACCTGGTTTCAATGCCCAGCACCCACATGGTGGCTCACAACTATCCATAACTTTAGGCTTAACACCATCTTCTGGCCTCTGTATGTACCAAGCATATACATGGTGCACAGACCTACATGCCAACCAAACACACATATACATGAAATAAATCTTTAAACAAAAACATACTAGCTCATGTGTACAAATGGATGCATGGAACATACTAGTTTATGTGTGCAAATAAATGCATGCATGTGTGCAGCTCAGAAACAACTTTTGGGAATGGGTTCTTTCCTACTGTAAGCATCCCAGGAATGGAACTCAGGTCACCAGACTTGGCAGCAAGCACCATTACCCATTGAATCTCTCACTAGCCCAGATTTGCCTTTTTGGGAAGAATTGAACTGGAACTGGTAGTTAGTACTGAGAGTGGTCGCTCATGTCTTAAGTCTAGCTACTTGGGTGGCTGAGACAGGATCATCAATCAGCTGAACCTGGGAGTCTGAGACTAGCGTTAGCAGCGTGCGGAGACCTAACATTGCCCCCCAAAAAACCAAGAAACCAGGCATTCACTTGTACATTGGTAACTTTTAGAGTAGATAAAAGGACTTAGTTCTGCTGGTATTCAGAAACCCTAAGTGAAGGCTAAGAAAGAGTGTAAAGTCCTCACAAAAGGGAGGAACTCCCCCCACTCAAACCTCGGGAATTCACGGCCACCCAATAACTCACAAGACACTGAACTCAATGCAGTCAGCAAGAGGTATATTTCAATCATCATGCTGAGATCAAGACCCATAACCCACACAGGGACAGTGGGGTCTGACCCCGGGCTTTGGAGATTAAGGGAATATAAAGGCAAAAACCACAAGGAAAAAACCACAACCCAGGGGGAAACCACAACCCAGGGGGAGTAAAGGGGTTTATTGGAGAGTACCTGTGGAAAGTCCCAGCCCATTATTCAGTTTGTGACAGGGTCCAAGGAACAGTCATGGGGAACATTTTGTATAGGCTATTCTCAAAGAGCCTATTTGTATTCAACCATCTATCTTGTGGTCAGCCAAGTTCCTGAAACACAGAGCTCACCACCAAGCTGACCTGCACTCTTGGTTCTGCTCAGCCTGCTAGGAGTTTTTGACAAATTTTAACCCTTTCAGAGAGAGAGAAAGAGAGAGGGGGGGGGAGAGACATACTCTGTGTGTATGTGTGTGTTGAGTGAGCTTATTTATTTATTTATTTTTGAGATAGTGTCTCAGATAGCCTAGGCTGGCGTAGATGAAGGTGACTTTGAACTTCTGATCCTTCTGCTTCCACTTCCTGAATGCTGAGATGACTCTAACTTCCCAGTTTACATGGTGCTGGGATTAAACCCAGGGCTTTGTGCTTGTTAGGTGAGCATTGGGAACTGGGCTATGTCCTCAGCCCCTTTAGCCCCGCCTCTTCTCATCTCCATCAGCACCATTTTTTATTTGAGACAGGATCTCTCAGTGTAGCTCTGGCTGTCCTGGAACTCACCATGTAGACTAGCTTGTCCTGTACAAGCAGCAGAGCTGGATCTGCAGATCCCTGAAAGGCATGAACAAGAACATGAGAGGTTTCACATTGGGCCAGAGAAGGCAGGGCCCAACCCTCTCTCTCAGTCGCACAGAGGTGAAGCAGAAGTGATCTCCAACTTTAAACAGCCCCAGGTAAGTTGCATTTTTGCAAGAGGCTGCAATCCCAACAGGAAACGACATGATCTTCTTTTGAATCCCACTTGTTTCTGGAGGCCAAAGTGTAACATTCAGTCTCTAAGTCAGGAGCAGGTTAGAGTTTGGCAGTGGTCTGTCCAGCAGAGTGAAGTGTGCTGGGGTATCCGGGACTTCCAGAGCCCTGACTTCCCGGGCCGATCTGAATCAGACTGTGATTATAAACGGCCCCTTTCTCTTGCTTACAATTCTAAATTAAAAATAGGCCAGTAGTTAACTGGCTGTAGTCCCATCTGCCTTTAGCTCACACTGGCTAGTTTCTAAGTGTGCCAGAAACCTCACAATGTAGCCATTCTTCTCCAACCTTCCTACACAGGCAAGCACTAATTCGGTGTTGGACCCAAATGAGCCTCTGTGAGTCACAGTTGGCATGGAAGCCGTTCGTCGCTTGGCCTTGGCTTTCTGTTTGTGCCTTGAGTGATTTAATATGAAGATGAAACCTTAGCTTACTGCCCAGCAGAAATCCAGTCTGTCATAGTCCAGATCCAGTGAACGAGTGAGTGAGTGAATCAAACCATTGTAAATTCAGTGTGGGAGTATTGTGTTCTATGAATGATTCCCCAGGGCAGAAGCTTTTCCCTTGGTCAGAAATATCCATCAGGATAGGTGAGTGAGCCAAGCAAGCATCTTAAAGATGATTTTTGATTTTAGAAGCAAATCTGAAAATGTTTCGGATAACAGCTAGGCCAATGATAAGCCATCTTGAGGCTACAACGTTGACTTATGGAGATAAAATAGAATATGACCCTTGTGGCTTCAAAGGGGTAAAGTAGGGGTCAGTTCTGATGGTGAATGCCTGTTATCCTAGCATTTGAGAACAAAGGCAGAAGATGTTCAAGTTCTCTGCCTCCCGAGTGCTGGGATTAAAGATGTGCACCACCATGCCTGGCATAGAATTATTTAAAAAAAAAAACACGAAGAAAGGGGCTAGAGAAATGGGTCAGGGATGTTGAGAATGTCTGCTCTCTTCCAGAGGAAGATTCCCAGAAGCACGTTAGATGGCTTGCAGCCACCCACAACCCCAGCTCCAGGGGTCTGGTGCCCTCTTCTGAACTCTTTGGGGGCCTGTGCACATACTCCACCTACCCATCATGTACAAATAATTAAAAAATAAATCATATAAAAACTCCAAGAAGAATATGTATTTGTTTATTGTATGTGGAGGGAAGGCATACACATGCTGTGGGCACACGTGGGGGTCAGAGGTTAACTTGCAAGAAGATTCTTTCCTTCTACCATGTGGGTCCTGGGAATTGAACCCAGGCCATCGGCTTGGTGCCTTACTGAGTCATCTCATTGGCTCTGACTTACTACTTTCACTCACTGTTTCTTTTTTTGTTTTTTCTTTCTTTGTTTCTTTCTTGCCTTTTTAATCTTTCTTTTTCTCTTTTTTCTCTTCCTTCCTTTCTTTCTTCTTTCCCTCCTTCTTTTAAAAAGAGTCTTGCTGATTGAAAGGTTCTTTTTTTTTTTTTTTTTTTTTTTTTTTTTTGCTTTTGTTTTTTAATTCTTCGTTTTTCCAGACAGGGTTTCTCTGTGTATCCTTGGCTGTCCTGGAACTCACTCTGTAGACCAGGCTGGCCTCAAATTCAGAAATCCACCTGCCTCTGCCTCCCAAGTGCTGGGATTAAAGGCGTGCACCACCACTGCCCGGCAGAGTTCTATATCTTGATCTGAAGACAGCCAGAAGGAGACCATTTTCTGCAGGCTCTCAGTAGGATGACATGGATCTCACTGGTCAGACTTGAGCATATATGAGTCCACAAAGCCCTGCCTCTACTATGACACACTTCCTCTAACAAGGCCACGCCTCCTCCAGTAAGGCCACACTTCCTAATAGTGCCACTTCTGATCACCTTAACATGCTTGAAATATCAACATGTCAAGTCAACACGTCAAACTAACAAAACTGGAAAATTGTAAAACCTGATTCAGTGATTTCCCAAAAGGCACTGTTAGAAAATCTACAATTACTCATTTAAATGGAAATGAATATATGGTTTATATAATAGATTAAAAAGATCATGCACATTATTATTTACACAAACACCTAAATACTATAAAACATTTTAAAAATTGAACTCTACAAATTTTACTTAAATACAGAAAAGTAAAACTAAAGTGTTTGTTAAGGCCCTCTGAAAGAAACGCCAAATTAAACCCATTGCAAAACAAACAGAAAGTCTAAAAATATGAGTTTGAAGCTGTAAAGATTCTTTTTGTTGTTGGCCTCGTGAGTACTGGGACTAAACGTGTGAGCTGCCAGGCCTGGCTGCTTGTACACATTAAAACAATTAAAAGTAACCGATACATGCCTAAGTTTTCTCTCAGTTACATGTAAATTTCTATCTCTGTGCCTTTTTATTTATTCTTTTCTCACATTTATTTAATTTAATATTTATTTATTTAATGTACATGAGTAGCAATGTAGCTGTCTTCAGACACACCAGAAGAGGGCATCAGATCCCATTACAGATGGTTGTGAGCCACCATGTGGTTGCTGGGAACTGAACGCAGGACTTCTGGAAGAGCACTCTTAACCTCTGAGCCATCTCTCCAGTCCCTCATATATTATTTTTAAAGTCAAGACCTCATATAGCACAGGCTGGCCAACCTCAAATTTAGTAAAAGATAATTCGTTAAAGACAACTTTGGACTCTTGGCTCTCCTGTTTCTGCCTCTGGAGAGCTGGAATTATAGGCGTGTACCACCACATCTGGGCCTCCTGTCTTTTTCTTTTTTTCTTTGTTTTTAGACAGGGTCCCCTGTATCTTAGGCTGTTGTCTAACTTGCTGTGTAGCCAAGGATGGACTTAAACCTAGGATTCTGCTGTCTTTACTTTCCTGGGGCTGGGAAATTCCTATTTCTACGTGGTGCTGGGAATTGAATCCAGATCTTTATGCAAGACAAGCACTCTGACAACTGGACCACATCCCCAGTCCTTATCTTTGTACTTAAAGTTACAAAACCTTCTTAGGATGTGTCTGTGTTGGGGTGTGTGCATGTGCGGAGTCAGAGGTGCCTGACTCCTTTCCTGAATTACAAGTGCTTGGGAGCCGCCTGATGTGGGTGCTGCAATAGAATGCTGGTCCTTGCAAAAGCAGAGCTTGCTCTTAACTGGTGAGCCATCTCACCATCCCCCAACATCATCCATCCATCCATCCATCCATCCATCCATCCATCCATCCATCCATCTCTCTGTCTCTCTCTCTGTGTCTGTCTCTGTATCTCTGTCTCTGTCTCTGTCTCTGTCTCTGTCTCTCTCTCTCTCTCTCTCTCTCTCTCTCTCTCTCTCTCTCTTTCATTTTGGCCTCCCCTCCTCCTACCCTATCCTTCTGGCTCACCCTGCTCCCTCCACACACTGTTCCTAATGTTTCAGATTCTCCCTGTGCAACAACAGCAGTATAAAAGCCTCTTTCCTCACCTTGTCATACCTGTCAGGGGAACTGCCCCATTTTTTGAGCATGTCTCCATGTTTTTTTTTTTCAGAGCTTCAGGACATGTGCAGAGTTTTAAAGTAATTTTCTGTTTTCATCAGAAGTCCAAAAATTGTTTACTATAGCATAGGCTAGCCTCAGACTTTGTGCTGTGTCAGCTTCCTGAGTCCTGGGGTTGCAGGTGTGCACCACTATGCCCTACCTACCTACTTACTTGAATATATAACCCAGGTTCTTCTAAAACCCAAGGCAACCCCCCCCCATCCTGCCCACCAGCACTGACAGAGAAGTCTGAGCCTCGTGCACCATGTACAGTGAGGCTTCGCCATAGCAGATGTGGGGGCTTTTTTTGTGAGTTTACCGTAAACTCATGGAAAGTGGTTTAGTTTGGATACATTTAAGTATTTGATACACATAATACATATAGAACATGTTAAAGCTGGATGGTAGCATAGCACCTGTAATCCCAGTACTCTAGAAACTGAGGCAGGAGGATTGCTATGAGTTTCAGAGCTATATGTAGCAAGAACTTGTCTCAAAAAACGAAATGAGGGCCAGGTGTTGGTGGCACACTCAGCACGTGAGCGGGAGGGGAAGTAGAGGCAGACAGATCTCTGAGTTTGAGGCCAGCCAAGTCTACCATGGGAGATCCAGGGCAGACAGGGCTACACAAGGAAACTCTGTTTCAAAAAACCAATCAATCAACCAATCAACACCTCCCAACAAACAAACAAACAACAAACAAAGTAAAAAAAAAAAAAAAAAAAAAAAAAAAAAGAAAGAAAAACCCCCAACAAAACCAGGTATAGAAAACAAAACATAGGCATATTTGTGTTCAGTTAGACAGTAGCCTAACAACAAATGAGAGTTTATTATTCACACGACTCACAATGTCAACATCAAGCCAATAAAAATATATGATATGTGAATTAACTTAACGGCAGAGTCAGCTGTAATTCATTCGCACGTAAATGCTCTGTAGAAGATGGGTAGAGACTGGGGAAGATGAAAGCCTCCCTCGCAGCAGGAGGAAGGTGGCCATGGGTCAGTGTCACAGACATCACATGGCTGTGAGCCCCCCCACTCCTGCCGGACTGAGAATTCTGGGTCGCAACATTTCTCCAGGTTTAACACGTCAAGATAGAAACAGGATTTGAACCTAACGGTTGTAGCAGTCCCACTCCATTTGAGACTGGCATTTGTTCTCTTCAATGGTGTTTGAAAATTTAAAGAGAGAAAGTTAAATTTTGTTGGTTGTTGTTTGAGACATGGTCTCACTGTGTAGCCTTGGCTGTCCTAGAACTCACAGAGATCTACCCACCTCTGCCTGCCAAATACTGAGATTAGAGGTGTGCTACCACGCTGGGCAGAGATGAGATGTACACACTGAGACCGTGGGCTCTCCTTTAAATGACTTTTTTTTTTTTTTACATGAACCAGTCAGTCACCTTTTATTGGATACTAGTTCTCAGTCAGGGTAGGGAGGTTCAGCCAGTCGGATTCCTCCGAGGTCGGAGTGAGTGGGGCGGGTGGTTGTGCTCAGCCATGCAGTGCCCTGCACACTGACCCCTCTTCAGTGACTTTTAAAAAAATGAGTGCGTGTGCACAAGGGCATAGAGGAACAAGTGTTTGCTTGTGGAGGTCAGAGCACAGCTTTGTGGACTTGGTTCTCTCTTTCTACATCTCTGTGGGTTCCGGAGACTGAACTCAGGTCACGAGTTCTACGTGGCCAGCGCCTTTACAACCGAGCCGTCCCGTCAGCCTTAACTGACTTAAGAAATTCTGTTTAATGCCCCTGTAGGCTATCAGGACCAACAATGCCAAAGTTAATGGTTCACTGAAGGACTGGCCACATGGTGGCTCTTTGAAAGGAAAGACACGGGAAAGAAATTTTTTAAAAGACCTTTGACAAATGGGGCTTGCTTTGTATGGACACACGACAGTAAGAGACAAAACTTAGATTAAGTGCTCTAGGCAGGGAATAGATATTTTCACGAGTCTGTGTCCACGGGAGAGAGGGACAGAGATAGGGAGGAAAGACTATTTTTCAGTTTAATTGGAGCTGTAGCTTCCTGAGAAGGCCCTAATTGGTTGACGTGATTTGGATAGTCAGCCTTTGTAATAGGCCTGTTGAGAAATAATGATTTTTGTCCATTTGTGGGGAAGTGAACCAGGTCGTTGCTTAATGACCAGATGAGACATCTGTTTACACAGATGTTTTAGTTGAGAGAAATGTAAGCATGCTTCTAAATTGATAAATAGTTGGTTATTCTTCCTTGTCTTAGAGGTTGAGCCAAAGTTTACATAGATTAGGGGAAGGCTGAGCCTGGAAATTAAAAAACAATTGCATAAATGAAGATGGTAGTAGTGAAATAAAGTCAGATAGCAGTCATTTTAATAACTATTTACAAGGCCTTCTCTGGGGTCACCTGGCAACTCACATGCAAGTGACCTGTGTCACGCCCTCTTCCTGGTCAAACTGTCCATCATCCAGTTCCCGGAGGGCACTGTCGCTCCTGCTGAAGCCGGAGAAGCTGTCGCTCTGCGCGGGCCGCTCTTCCTTGGTCCAGCACTCTCTGGAGGGAGAGGGGGGGCCCTCCTCAAGAGGGGCTCGGCCTCCTGCGGCTTGGGAGGCTTGACATGCGCTTGTGTCCAGGCCTATGCTCCTGCTGCCAACCTTGTTTCTGTCTTCACCCCTCAGCAGCCGGCTGCCTTTCCTCTGAAACACAGAGATTGTCAAGCAGGGCTTGGAGCATGCGCGCCGCGCCTCTGCTCTGCCCACCGCTTCTCTACCTGAAACTTCCCTTTTCTTTCCCACTCCTTACTACAGGAGCTGGGGTGTAGCTCAGAGCTGGAGCCCTGCCTATGTGGCCCTGGCTCCATCCTCAGCACCCGGGTCTTGCTCATCTCTGCCTGTCTGGCAAATCTGCTCTTGGCTTGTCCTTCTCAGTGGTAGGTGGGTTGTGTGGACAGTTCTCAGGAGAGAAATGGGTTAAATTGTACTTGGAAAACCAAGTAAGCAAGAAACAGACAAGTGCATTTTATTTTGGTGGTGGTAATGGTGACTAAACTGTACATCATACACTTTAGTGGGTATCTTGTCTATGTCATGAGGCACCAGTGTGTCCTGGATAAAACACATTCTAAGTGTTTCTTTAGAACAGCATTTCTCAAGGGTCGAACGACCCTTTCACAGGGGTCACCCAAGACCATCAGAAAACACGGATACTTCCGTTTGCATTCATAACAGTAGCCAAATTATAGCTATGAAGTAGCAACAAAAATAATTGTATGGTTGGGAATCACAGAGGAACTGTATTGAATGGTCACAGCAGACCCGATTCCTTGTGCTGCTACAAACAGGATTATTGTTCTGCAGCCTGACCCAGCTCATTCACAACTGTCCCACAACGAGCTGTGGGTGTTTTGCTGATAAAGTTAAAGGCTGGCAGGCAATGTCCTTGGTTCATGTGGTTTTGAGTAAGAACGGCCCCCATAGGCTCATATATTTCAGTTCTTTGTCACTAAGTAGTAGAATGCTTTGGAAAGATTAGGAGGATTACAGATGTTGGAGGAAGTGTGTCACTGTGGGCGGGCTTTGAGGTTTCAAAAGCCCACGCCAGGCCCAGAGTCTCTCTCCCTTCTCCCCCCCCACCTCCCTCTTTCTCTCCCTCTCCCCCTCCCTCCATGTCTCCCTCCCCCTCCCTTTCTCTCTTCCCCAAGATGATGATGGACTAAGGTTCTGAAACTGTGAACAGCCCCAGTTTAATGTCCTCTCTTACACTGTCTCTTCACTGCAATAGAACAGTGACTAAGACAGTACAGTTCCTGACAAAGTCCCTGCCATGTCCACTGAGGTCTGAGGATCTCTTCTCGACAGAAGGGGCTGGATTCTCCAGGACAGCTCAGCATGTGGCGTCCAGACTGCTGCGAGATTACTTAACTGTCACTGCCAGTGTGTCACTGGACCCCATCACAGAACCTCAGCTCTGTAAGGCTGAGCGAGGATTCAAACAACCAACCTAATAGTCACAGGATTCTTTCAAATGACCCACATTCACCTGGATGTTAGTCGGGAACTGAGATTACAGTTTACTGTGTGAAAAATCTGAAGTCATGAAACTCTTAGAACACTGCCCTTGCAAACAAAAGTGTCTTGATCCGTCTCCACTTGGTGCACTCTTGCCTTCACCAAATGTAAACACTGGATCTGTGAACCTGTCCTTCATTTCTGCTCAAAATGTGTTGAGCTGAGTTCTCCCAGTGGGGCCTGAGAGATCCTCTCAGATAGGTGCCAGGCCTGAGAGCAATGCCCTGGTCAGTGCCAGGGCTGGACAATGCTGCTGGGTAGGCTTCCTCTCACCTGGCTAGTGGGGGCCTTTCCCACAGACACAAGATCCCCTGGGCTTGTCCTTCCAGTCTGACTCATACAGGGAGCCCTGGAGCCCTTGGCTGTAACAGGGACAAAGGTGACTTTTGCAATACACTATTGTATGTTAGATAAGAGAGGCCGGTTCTCAGTGCAGTGAGAATTTCCTTAATAAAAATGGAATATTCTTTAGCATATGCTATTCACCGTAGTTTACTTTTAGATAACTGTTAACAAGTAAACGGCCGTCAGGTGTGAAGTTGAACTGCTACCTGACAAAATAGCACTGTATCCTAGAACACTTCAGAACACACACCTTTGCTCGTCAGAAGATGAGGGGTTTGATTAATATGTCTTTCGCAATGATATTGCCTCTCACACAGCCTCACCCCGTGTGAAATGTTTTTTACAGTCAGCCAATTTGTGATTTCCTAATAACTCAAAACGTTGTAGTCTGAAGCCCATCCAATTCTGGGAGATCATTCACTTCAGTCTCCCCATAATTCAGGTCCCCGTGAAGGGGTGAGGCCATGGAGTGTCCTTCCCCATGGGCACTGGAGCCAGTGCTTGTGCTTTTCACAGTGCATTCATTACGTTTAAAAAACAAGAGTAGATCAGTGATACAAGGCTTGTGCTCCCTAGATAAAACTCTTTCTGTTGCAGAATACACACATACACACGCATACATGCATACACACATACATACACATGTACACAGACATACATCCACACGCACATGGACATGTGCACACACACACTAGAGAACCTGGTAGAACAAAGGAAAGAGGAAAGCTCGTCCTACCTCCAAGAAACTGCTGTTGTTAGAACCTTAACATATTTTGTTATACCTTCTTCTCTCTCCCCCTCCCTCCCTCCCTCCTTCTCTTCCTCCATCCTTTTCTCATTTTGCATCTAAGTGGTTCATAAGCACAGCACAGTCTGCGCTCATCTCCCACGGAGCACTGCACTGCAGGTCCCTGTTATTTTCCAGGCTCGCTCATGGCCTTTCAGGCTTCTTCCTTTCCTGCTTTTTTTCTGACATTTTCTCTACAAGGTGATTTGGATGCAGATCCAATGCCACCCTAACAAACATCTAATGTGTCACTCTTGTTTAAAAGAAAAGGGACTGACCCATTCTATTAGTGTCTTTCTTGATGTGGTGTCAAAATACCAGACAAAAGCAAGTTCGGGCCTGGCTGCTTTTGTCTCACGTTTGAGGGTACAGTTTGTCATGATGAGGAAAAGCCCACTGAGTCCACAGTTGGGAAACAGAACAGTGAATGCTGGTGGTCAGCTCACTTCCTGCCTTTTTTTTTTAGTTCAGGATTCAGCCCAAGGAGGGAAGGACCCACTTTCAGAGTGGGTCTATGCATTAGGGTTTCATTTCATTGCTGTGAAGAGACACCATGATTATGGCAACTCGTATAAAAGAAAACATTAAATCAGGGCTGGCTTACAGGTTCAGAGGTTCAATCCATTATGGTAGGAAACTTGACAGCATGCAGGTGCTAGAGAAGCCGAGCGTTCTACATCTTGATCCACAAGCAGCAGAAGGAGACTGTGTCCACACCGGGCATAGCTTGAGCATAGATGACCTCAAAGCCCATCTTCACAATGACACACTTCCTCCAGCAAGGCCACACCCAGTCCAATAAGGCCACACCTCCTAGTGCTACTCCATTAGGCATTCAACATGAGTCTATGGGGAGTGTGTGTGGGGTTGCACATTCTTATTCAAGCCACCACAGCTAGTGTGGCCATAATATGGAACACTGAGAGACAGCTACCCTGTGATCCAGCCATCCCACTCCTGGGTAAGGCTGGAGGAATGATGTCAGGATGTCAATGGACATCTGCACTCCCTACTCGCTGCCCTGCTTTTCACAAGACCTGTGAGCGGAAACATCCTGCCGGAGCATCACCTGTGGGTGGATAAAGGAGATGACACTTTTCCACTTGCCACTGGTGCAAGTGGAAACAAGGGAAACAAGTCAGGCTCAGAATGACAGGAACCACACTCTGAGACACATAGACTGTGGGGAGTTCATCTCATAGGAAGTACAAGAAGACCGGTGTTTACCAGAAGCTTGAGAGAGTGGGGGTGGGGTGGGGAAAGGATGGAGGAAGGTTAACCAATGGACACAAGCTACAGTGTAGGAAGTTCTGGTCTGCTGTGGCCCTGCTGGGTGACTGTGTACACTAGATTTCAAAATAGATCTCAATGTTTCCACCATAAACAAGTGATAAATATTTGAAAAAGTAGGCATGCTAACTTGATTTAAAAATTGTACAGTATATATGTGCATTGAAACATCAAATTGTACACACACACACACACACACACAAACACACACACACACACACACACACACACACACACACACACACTTACTTTAAAAGTTTTATGTACCAGACACTGGAGAGATGACTCAACAGGTAAGAGCTCTTGCTGCTCTTGCAGAGAACCAGGGTTTGGTTCCTATGTGGTTGGTCCCATGTAGTGGCTCACAACTGTCTGTAACTCTAGTTCCAAGGATGCCCTCTTCTGGCTTTCCTGGCACCAGGCATGCACATACATACATGCAAGCAAAACACTCATACACATAAAATAAATAAATGAGTCTTTTAAAAATTGATGTACCACTTAAAACTTAATTTAAATAAAAATGCATCCACACTGCAAAAACCAAACCAGACGGAAACATGGTCTGTCTTCCAGGGGCCACTCTCTCTGTTTTTCTCTTAAACAACAGAACTTTCTCCACCAACCTCCCTCAGTGTTTGAGCATGTGGTATCACCACAGCCCACATTTCCAGCCTCCTTTGGAAGTGACTGTGGACAGACGGAGCAGTTCAGACCAAAGCAACAGGAGACTGTCTGAGAAAGTCATTGCCCGAGGCACAAACCTGGAATTCCAACTTCCTGTATCTCAGTGGCTGCGCATTGTACCAACTGGCTGAGGAGCACAGAGTCTACAGGGGAGAGACCGACTCTTATGGCAGCAAGGCTGATGCAGGTCATGGAGCCCCACCCCCACCCCATCCTGAGTGCCTGCCCACCTTTAGGTATTACAGGACTCACCTCCTATGTGGAATTCGATGCTTACGGGGATAGTTTGTTCATTTATGTTGTATGTGCCATGGTGTCTGTGCAGAAGGCTTGGTTCTCTGCCTTTACTTTATGGATTTCAGGGATAGAACTCAAGCTGTCAGATTTGGCAGCAGATGCCTTGACTCCTAAGCCACCTTTCGGGTCGTCTAAACTGTCTGTTGTCGGCACAGCTTAGTAAGTAGTTATTTACTAGTTATAAGTCAACATGAAAAATGTTCTTGATAATTAATGCTTTTCACTTAATTTCCCCCACCTTTATAATTATGAAAAGTTCTAAACACGTAGAAAATTTAAAAGAGAATAGATTCCCAATGCTCTCCACTTAATTAAATAATTGTTTCTTCCTAGATGTGTGTAAGTTTTGGAATATCAAAACTGACTGGTAAACCACATTTCTGTATTACAGCTAATGGGCTGTTGGAGAAAAATCCAGGACCACTTGGTGTTTCTGGATTTCTCTCCTGTCTCTATCATTAGCAGAATTTAATGATCTTTTGTTGAAAGAAAAGCCCTTCTGTGAAAGTGACTACAACCTCTCATGGTGCCAGTCAAGGCGCCAGACACATTTGGATATGTTCTCAAAGTGAGAGCTCTGTGGTCTGTGCTAATATTGTTTGTGTTTTATAAAGGAATGGATACCTGGAAGAACCACAGGTGCTGTCTGTGTTCCTTCTACCTCAAGCCCTCAGAGTTTTTTTCAGTTTGCTGTCAGCTCCTGAGTCTTCTATGAATGGGGACTCCTATTGTCTCTTAGCTTGTGGAAACAAAATGCTTTTAAAGATTAAAAAAAAAAAATTAATTATGTTTCTGTGCATATGTGTCCAGATGTCTGCAGAGTCCAGAAGAAGAGGTCAGATTCCATAGCTAGAGTTTACAGGTGGTTGTGAGCTGTCCAGAGGAGAGCTGGAGACCGATCTTGAGTCCTGGAAGAGCAGCCAGTGCTCTCAACCATCAAGGCATCGTCTCAGGCCCAGAAACCAAATACTTTAAATGGCCCTTTGTGTCTTATAAATGATATGGGCAGAAGTTTTTAAAAACTGAAATAGTCATTTTAAGATAATTTTAAAAATCTATGAGTTTTACTTAACTTTTCAAAAGAAACAAAAACTTAACAAGAAAAATCTTAGAAGGAAAACATTAAAGTAAAATTTAGCTGATGGAGGTCAAAAATTTTTTTTTGCTTGTTTGTTTTGCTTTGTCTTGTTTTTGAGCCAGGGTTTGATGCAGGCCAGAGTAGCCTTGAACTTCCGATCCTCCTGCCTCCATCCCCCAGGTCTGGGATTGTAGGTCTGCACTCCAGCTTTTGCTCAGAGTCCTCCCCCCACTCCAGCAGAGCTATCATTTCCTGGAATCTATTTGGAGGCATCTGTCCAAAATATGACAATACGAATAGGATTGGAAACAGAAAGAAGAACTGAGCTTAATGGGACCCCATGCAGGAAAAGAGGCTAACCATTGCACCTTGCTTCCCAGAACCCTGTGCCCCGAGGAAAGGCTTTATGGGGAACATAGCATGGAAAATGTAATCTGTGTAGTTTATAAAGCAAACGGTCTTTTCTTTCTTTTACTTAATTTTTTTAAACTTATACGTATGTGTGTTTTGCCTTCATGTGTGTCTGTTCACCTTGTGTGTGCAGTACCCAGGGAGTCCAGAAGAGGGCGTCATATTCCCCTGGGACTGGAGTTACAGATGGATGTGAGCTGCCATGTGGGTGCCGGGAACTGGAATTTAACCCAAGTCCTCTCTAAGAGCAGCTAGCACGTTTACCCTCTGAACCATCTCTCTAGCCCCTCTTTTATTTATTAAAGATGGGATCTCACTCTGTTTCTTAGGCTAGTCTCAAGCTCCCAGCTCAAATGACTCTACTGTCTCTGTCTTTTGAAGTAGCTGGGAGCTGGTGAAGCCTTGGCACCTTATATGTTGGGTTTTTTTTTTTTTTTTTTTTTTTTTCTTTGATCTGATAGTAACTGTGCCCTGGTTCTTTCCTTTTGGACTAAAAAGTATTTAACTCAATTTTATGTTACTAGAGTTCAAGTCAAGAGGCTGGATATTTTAAAGAGACAGTGAGGCCTGATGTGTGGTGTAGGCCTTTAGTCCCAGCACTCAGGAAGCAGAGGAAGTGGATCTTTGAGTTTGAGGCCAGCCTGGTCTACATAGTGAGTCCCTGGACAGCCAGTGCTATGTAGCAAGACTCTATATAAGACAGAGAGAGAGAGAGAGAGAGAGAGAGAGAGAGAGAGAGGACTTAAACATTATGTGTGTAGATGTTTTGTATGTCTGTGTATCATCTGCAGACCTAGGGCCTGAGGAGGCAGAAGAGAGAGTCAGATTCTCTGGTACTGGAGCTATAAATGGTTGTTAATGACAATGAGGGTGCTGGGAATTGAACCTGGGTCCTCTGGAAAAAAAAAAAAAAAACAGCCAGTGCTCTTAGGTGCTGAGCCATCTCTCCAGCCCCCAAAATATTGAAATTTTAAATTAGATAATTTGTTTTTGTTTGTTTGTTTGTTTTGAGACAAGGTCTCACTATGTATCCTTGACTGTCCTGGAACTCACTTTGTAGCCCAGGCTGGCCTCAAGCTCAGAGACTTACCTGCCTGCCTCCTGAATGCTGGGATTAAAGGTGTATGCATGCCATTACATCTGGCTATATGGTAGGATGTTCTTATACTGTGGGATTTTCAAAGTTGTGTTGTATTTTATATTGTGATATTACTATTAATATGATCTGGAGGACAAACAAGAAGGGAAAGGTTATGGTTTAAAGTGACATGTTTGTGTGTCAAAATTGACAAGAAGTAGGGTGTCATGGGTAGCTTCAGTTGTCAACTTGAGACAACTGGGAAGAGGGACTCTCAACTGAGGACTTGCCTTATGGCACTGGCCTGTGGGTGGTCTGTAGGGAATTTTCTTAATTGTTAATTGATGTGGATGGCCAGTCCATGTGGGAGGTGCCATTACTGGGCATGTGGACCTGTATCATATGAGGAAGGCAGCTTGAGCAAGCCAGAGGGAGCCAGCCAGTGTTTGTCCATGGTCTCTACTTCAGACCCTACTTCTGGGTTCCTCTTTGAGCTCCTGCAAGAACTTCTCCCAGTGATGGACTGTGTCACTTACATGTAAGCCACATAAACACTTTCTTCCCCTGAGTTGGTTTTGATTAGTAGTTTTCCCCCACAGAAACAGAAAGCAAAGCAGGACACTGGGACTATAGGCCCGTGCCACAATGCCCAGTGTGGACTTTTATTTTATTTCTGTGTGTGTGTGTGCACATGTATAGGCATGTACCCCTGTGTATATGCCACAGCCGTTGGGTAAAGCTCAGGGGACGGCTCTCAGGAGTCAGTCCTCTCCTCAGACCACGTGTGTCCTGGGAAATCAAACACACCTGGTCTGTCGGGCTTAGAAGCCAGCACCTTTAGTTGCTAAACCACTTCACTGAGCCTGGGGTTGTATTTGTAAAGTGCCTGAACTGTAAAACTGACATTTGGTATACATTTTTATGGGCTTTAACAAACCCAGATTTAACACACACTACAGCAGTTCCATCATCTCCTGGTCTTCCCTGTACATCCTCCGTTTGCACGCTTCACCTAACCCAGGCTGTGATGTGAATGGAGTGATACAGTGTAACCTTTGGATACTGGGTCCTTTCACTCAGCCTAACACCCGAGAATCCATCCAAGTTACTGTTCGCATCTGTAGCTCATTTCTTATTTCTGAGTAGTACTTAATTGCAAGGCTGTACTATCATTGTTTACTGAAGACATAGGCTTTCTCCTGCTTTGGGCAATTATGACTAGGATAACGATAAATATTTGTGTATACTCTGTATGCACACACATTTGTGCACACATGTGTGTGTTTCTTTAACATAAATACCCAGGAGGGGATTGTTGAGCCATGCGTGTGCACTTAAAGTCACAAGAAGTGGCCTGATCATCTTCTAGACTGCTGGGTTGCTTGCATCCCTGCCCAGTGATGACTGCTTTGCTTGCCCGTTAGTCTCGCCAGCTCTTGGATATTGCCTGATTTCAAAGTTTAGCTTTTGTTATATGTGCATGGTGGCATCTTGTCATGAGCTACGTTTGCACTCTCATAGCTAATGATTAAAGCATCTTTTTGTGTATTTATTTCTTGTGTACATATCCTCATTGATAACTGTGCTGCTTTCTTACTGTTGATATTTGAGATTCTTGATGTATTCCCAATACAGCCCATTGTTACTGATGTGATTTAAGGTTTTTGTGGTCTGCGGCTTATCTTTTTATTCTTTTAGTGGTGTAAGTCACATGGCACAGGCTTTTAATTTTGATGAGATCTAGTTTATCAACTTTGTGTTTTCCGAGACAGGGTTCTTTGTAGCTCTGGCTGTCCTGGAACTCACTCTCTGTGGATCAAGCTGTCCTCAAACTCACAAAGGTCTGCTTGCTGATGGCTTCTGAGTGTTGGGATTAAAGATGTGCATTACCACTGACTGGCTAATTTATCAACTTCTGATAAGTCATGGTTCTGCTATTATATCTGAGACCTATCCTAACTTCATGGATAGTCCCCCCTAATGTCTATTTTAAACACTTTCTAGTTTTACTAATATAAATAATTTCTGATGCCTTAAAGAAACAGGGTGCAGGTCAATTCACAGATGTGTGTGTGGCTGAAGTGGCAGGTGCTCCCATCCAAGCACTCCTGTGGGAGGGACAGGAGGGTGAGCATTTCAAGGCTTGAGACTGATGGCTTGGCCATTCTGGATGGTGAGAGGCTCCCACTTTGTGTTAGCATTTTGTCTAAGCTGCACACCACCGTTACCTAGCAACAGTCAGGTATGCTCCACCCCATAGTTACCTGGCAACAGCCAGGTATGCCTGACTCTCTATAAAAGGAGGTGTTTGTCCCCCCTGCTCTCTCTTGCTCTTGCCTTTTTGCTCCTGCTCTGTCCCCTCACCCCTTCCCTCTTCTCTCTCCAGCCCCTTTCCCCTCCCCTGTCTCTCCACGTGCTCATGGCCGGCCTCTACTTTTCTACTTCTCTGCTCTCTCTCTCTCTCTGCTTTTCTCTGCCTCTACTACCTTCTCGTCTCCCCTCTCCATGCCCTGAATAAACTCTATTCTATACTATACCACGGATGCCTTAGCATGGGCTCTCGGAGGCACCTCCCTTCCCCACACTTCACCACACACCCACCAAAACATATTCCTCCTCTCTTTATCTTTTATAGACACATCTCTCTGACCCTGGTGAGTCTCAGCCTGGGCCTCCATGTCACACTTTCTCTGTACTCAGCAGCCAGTGCCTCCCTGGCCAGCTCTTGTCCACCTACTATGCTCCTGGTCATGAGCGGCCTGCTCACTTTCTCTGGCTCTTGGTTCTAGCAACACTTGGGGCCAGGGGACACTAATCTCTGGAGAACTGAGTCTTGGTGATGGGGCTGTAGCTCACCAGGTGGTAGCCACGCTCTGCTCAGGGCCTCTTCCTGGGGAGGACTCTGTAATTCTCACTCTGGCTCCTTTCTTTTCTCTGGACTACCTTCCTCCTCCCACACTCTCCAGTTGTCCTCACTGCCTTCACAAACCCCAGGCACGCTCCTCTCCATCTCTCTTCGGAGTGCAGTCTTGTCCTGACTCCTCTCCTTTACTGCATCGCATAGATGCAGCTTCACATCCCCATATTACCCAGAAGGCTTGTGAAGCCACTTCACATCCCCCATTATTACCCAGAAGCCTTGTTTTCATTTTCATTTTTTCTCTTTAACATTTGAGATTGAATCTAGAGCCTCGTGCACTCTAGGTGAATGCCCTACCACTGAGAGCTATCTTCAGCTCTAGAATTTCAAGTTGAAGACGTAGTCTAAGAAACTGCTGTCAATTCTAAGTAGAAAGACTGTGAGGTAGCTGACTTGGGCTCAGATACAACCGCACGGCTCTCCATTGATCCAATCCCACGGGGGCTGTGAGGAGTGAACAAGCATGGCCCTTCTTAAAAACTTGAGGACCATTTGGAGAACGTTTAAAATTCTCCACAGAATACTCCATAATGAGCTTATGAGCCAGGGTCATCCTCCCTGCGGTGAGGGGCACACTCCTCACCTTCCAGTCTACTTCCCTACCTCTCAACCTACTTACGTAGGCAGCCAGTCAGCTCCAATGTTAATACAGCATGGCTAAATTGCATACACTATGGGTGAATGAGGGTCCTATCATAAGTTGGGCATTATCAATACAGTTTTCCTCCAGTCAAAGAACATTGTTCTAGCTTCAAACTACAAGAGTAAAGAACTCCATGCTCAATATCCCACCTCAGTAAAAAGCAGGACAGGCAGGCATGGGGGTGCATGCCTTTAATCCCAGAACTCAGGAAGCAGAGGCAGGTCAGTCTCTCTGAAGTCAAGTCCAGCATGGTCTACAAAGTGAGTCCCAGGACAGGGCTACACAGTAAGACCCTGTCTAACCTCCTTCCCCACTTAAGAAAAAAAAAAAAAAAAGGCTGGGTAATGTCAGCTTGAGACTATATTGAGACAATACAGATGTGCTGCATGTTGTCGGAGGTCAAGAGAAGCAAAACTGCATATTTTTGCAAACTCAGGCACTTTGGATTCACAAACCTTAGAAAAACAATGGAGGAACCCCCGTTTCTCTCTACTTTAGGATTGGTAGCTGAGCCTGGGAACTACAGTGGCAAAGGACAGGTTAGCAGCACGGATTTATTTTGTATGCACACTGGGACTTGTAGAAAAGAAAAAAAATCTAGGAGATGGCTTGGTGCAGAAGACTGAGCTCAGCACAGCTTTTTGAGAGGGTAACCCGGGAGCAAGGGACCAGCAAGGAGAGCAAAGCCTCCAGGGGATAATGAGGGAGCAGGTTATTTCATTTTCGCAGATTCAAGTCAGAGAGAATCATTTCCAATTGTCAGTCTCTTCTTTCCACCAGGGAGAGCAGATGTATATGTAGACTGGGAACCTGCTACCTCTCTGAGGTGGCATATAGGCCATTCTATGGCAGAAAAAAAGGGCAGACCAAGAAACTTCCTGGGTCTGCTTTCTTAGTTCCCTGCAGCTCAAAATGGTCCTTATACCTATGCGCCTTGTGTTGGGACAGCATATTTTTTGGTTTTTCGAGACAGGGTTTCTCTGTATAGCCCTGGCTGTCCTGGAACTTACTCTGTAGACCAGGCTGGCCTCGAACTCAGAAATCCACCTGCCTCTGTCTCCCAAGTGCTGGGATTAAGGCGTGCACCAACACTGCCTGGCTGGACGGCATATTTTAATAGTCTTTGGGACTGAGTCATCCTTTCTATTTAAAAACGATTACAAATTGGTGTATGTAGTGTGTGTATGTGACAGTGCAGGCTCACGCAGGCCAATGGCATGTGTGTGGGCCAGAGGACCAATTTGGGGGTCAGTTTCCTCTTTCTACAATGGGTTTTGGGGATACCAGTCAAGTTCTTTTTTGCATTCTTCTTTAGGAGACTGTTTCCATGCTGAGTCTGTGTGTCCTATCCGGTATTTATTTTTAGAACGATAAAGCGAGCTTGAGGGTTAGATGCTTTGCTGTCACGTCTTATTCATAACGTCAACATTGGTGATTTTTACTCACTTCTGGGGTCTGAGCAGCTGAATTCCACGTAACTGGCCTTTGGAGAAATACGACCTGCTTGGTAGCCAAATTCCCTTCACTGAAGTTAAAATAGTAACATTAGTATTTGTGAATTAGAAATTTTCTTTTAATCCTACAGAAATTTTAATTACTTTCTAAAGTTAGGAGATCAACAAATGGATTTCATTACAGCGTTTTCATATTCATGTGTCTTTATACTTTGTTCTAGTGAATTCATAATTTTCTCCATATTTACTAGGTTGGTCCACATATATCCTTTGTGGGGTAACCTTCTGATCCCCAAATAATTATGAAATACAGCTCTATAAATTGCACTGGAAAAACAAAAAGAAAAAAGCCTATTAAAAAATTAATTGATGTGGAGGAGGGGTGTTGGAGAGATCACTCAGTGGTTTATGGCACTCGTGGCTCTTTCAGAGGATCTGGGTTCGATTCTCAACACCCACAGTGGCTCACTGTGGCTGTAACTTCAGTTCCAGGGAATCTAATGCCATCTTTTGGTTCCCATTGGCATCATGGTACACAGACAAATATGCAGGCTAAACATCCAGACACATGAACATTAACTGAATAAGAAGTTGGAGGATTGACTCAGTGACTACGGGCAGATTCTGCTCACGTTGGAGAGGGGCGGAGCAGTTAATGGATAGGGGCGGAGCAGTTAATGGAGAGGGGCGGAGCAGTTAATGGAGAGGGGCGGAGCAGTTAATGGAGAGGGGCGGAGCAGTTAATGGAGAGGGGCGGAGCAGTTAATGGAGAGGGGCGGAGCAGTTAATGGAGAGGGGCGGAGCAGTTAGGAGCACTGGCTGCTTTTCAAAAGGATCCAATGCCCTCTTCTGGCCTCTGAGGGCATGCATGTACATGATACACATAAACGCAGGGGAAACACTCACACACCTTACAAGAAGTCTGAAAGACTTTTTAAAAAGGGGAGGTGGCCTTGCGGAGGACCTGAGTTCATCTCTCAGCACCCATATCAGGTGGCTAAAAATCACCTGTTCCTCCAGCCTGAGGGATCTGGTGTCTTCTCTCCTCCATGGGCACTTGCACACATGTGGCATTCATTCACACAGACATATATGTACACATAAATTAAAAATTTTAAAAAGTATTTCAAAACTCTTTTAAAACAATATAGTTACTATAGCCCCCAGAACCTCCCCCCCCCCACCAAATCTCAAAATATATCAATGTAATTTTGTGAAACCAGTTTTAGAAAATTATCTTTATATTTTTGCTTCTTCTCTGGTTCTTCTCAGCACCTGCCTGCCTTTTTCCATACCCGTGACCACTGTGTGTTTATATTTCCTTGTATCCCGTGTGTGTGATGGTAGTTTGAATGGGTGTCTAGGATCCTTAAAGATTGAAGACACCAGAATATACTGTTTTCTGTTATGTTTTAGAGAATACGTTTCTTGCTAGTTCTAAATCATGCTGTTAAAATATATACATACACATATATATTATTATCTGTTTCTATATAAGAGTATGTGCACACACATGCATGTGCGCACACATATATTATCTATTTCTATATAAGAGCATGTACACACACGTGTGCACACACATGCACACATATATTATCTATTTCTATATAAGAGTATGTGCACACATATGCACACACATGCACACATATATATTATATGTTTCTATATAAGAGTATGTACACATACGTGTGCACACACATGCACACATATATTATCTGTTTCTATATAAGAGTATGTGCACACACATGCACACACACATGCACATACACGTGTGCACACACATGCACACATATTATCTGTTTCTATATAAGAGTATGTGCACACACATGCACACACATGCACACATATATATTATGTTTCTATATAAGAGTATGTACACATACGTGTGCACACACATGCACACATATTATCTGTTTCTATATAAGAGTATGTGTACACACGTGTGCACACACATGCACACATATATATTATTATCTGTTACTATATAAGAGTATGTACACACACATGTGTGCACACACATGCACACATATATGTTATTATCTGTTTCTATATGAGTATGTACACACACACACGTGTGCACACACATGCACACATATATATATTCTTCCTCTTATGGATTATTTCCTTGAGATGAATTATCAGGAATGAAATTATTAAGTCAAAAAGTATGATTTAAGCCTCTTGGTGTGCACTGTCAAATCAGGGGTGAATTTGGGGAGCCACATGTGGGGAATTTTCTTGTATTTTTCACTGAGAGGGTTCAGCCACAGCCAGTTCCGTTCACTTCGGATGTGCTTTGTAAGTGGCCACGCAGCATCCCCCTTATTTAGCTCTCAACTCCGGGTGGCGCTCCTCTAAGGGCTTCCCTGTCTCTCAGCGTCTGTGGGAGGAGCGCAGCTAAAGTTGCTCGGCAACAACTTTTATTATGCAAAGAAGCCCGGCAAACCCTTACTGCAGTGGACGCTGTGCTTTGTCTCCGGAAGCTGAACCAGAGTGAAGCGTTAGCCCTACAGCATGCGGTCAATGGGACATTTAGCAGAGCACTCCAAACGTATGGCTGCCATGAGTTTTTGGAAAATTAGAAATCTTCCCCCAGGGTGCTAGAAGGAGATGGCTACAATTTTATTTTATTGTTTAAAGATTTATTTATTTATGTTTATGAGTACAGTGTAGCTCTCTTCAGATACACCAGAAGAGGGCATCAGATCCCATTACAGATGGTTGTGAGCCACCATGTGGTTGCTGGGAATTGAAATCGGGACTTCTGGAAGAGCAGTCAGTGCTCTAAACTGCTGAGCCATCTCTCCAGCCCCACAATTTTATTTTTAAAAGACTTCTTATAGTCCAGTTTCATTTCAGTTTGAGCATATCTTCTGTCAGAACAAAATGCTTTGGATGGTGTAATTACTGAGGATAAATTGTGAGGAACTGTGGAAGGGATTAGCATGGAGACTAGACTGGGTCAGTGGGAGTCACAGGCTACACTGGAAAAAGACATGACTTGGGAACCACACAGTTCCTGGGTTCAAATCCAAGCCCTGTCACAGTGTTGAAAGTATGGTCTTTATGTTCTCCACTGTTTAAGGACCTGAGGAGAATAAGACAGAGTCTTGTCCTGTGCAGCCACTAGAAGAAATACAAGTGTGTAACTTGAGGTTGGAGCGGTAGCTTAGTGCTTAAGAGTTCTTGCTGTTCTTGTAGAGGACCTGGGTTCAGTTCCCAGAGCCCACAAGGTGGCTCACAACCTCTTCTTGCTTCTGCGGAGGATTTGCAGGTCTGATGTTAGTGTGTCAGGAGAGGCAAAGAAAATTCATGACCTGTGACATTTAAATACCATATCAAAAATGAGCCACTAAAGCTTTGCTCTGATATTCCAGTGAAAGTGGCATAAGCCTTAATTAACCTCAGCACTTGAGAGGTAGAGGCAGGCAGATCTCTGTGAGTTCAAGGACAGTCTGGTCTGCATAGTGAGTTTCAGGACAGCAAAGACTATGTATGGAGGCTCTGTCTTAAAACAAACAAACAAATTCCAATGAATTCAGGTTTGCACAAGAGTAAACAGCATGTTTAATGTAACATAAGAAAGCAAAATAACAGCCGGGCAGTGGTGACTCACACCTTTAATCCCAGCACTTGGGAGGCAGAAGGCAGGCAGATTTCTGAGTTCGAGGCCAGCCTGGTCTACAGAGTGAGTTCCAGGACAGCCAGGGCTACACAGAGAAACCCTGTCTCGAAAAAAACAAACAAAACAAAACAAAACAAAAAAAAACAAAAACAAAAACAAAAAAACAAAAAACAAAAAACAAAAAAACAAAAAAAAACCCAAAAACCAAAAACAAACAAACAAACAAAAAAAAAAACAAACAAAAAAAAGAAAGCAAAATAACACTACCATAAAAAACTTTCAAACTGAGAAGTCTTAAATATAGCTGATAATACCTTCAGGGATACTTAAAATTTGAAGTTATTTTTGTGGGCTATCATGGGGCTGAAGATGTTGACCTGAATGCCGCAGTCCTTGCTAAGCATGCCTGAGGCCTCGGGACACAGAGACAGACAGACAGACAGACGGACGGAGGCAGACCATAAAGAAAGCAGGGAGTAAAAAAGACAAGTTACAGACATGTTGAAAGTTTGAATATATAACTAGATTCTCATCTATGGTTAAATAATTTACAAATACATCTTAAATGTGAGCAAAATATTGTAAAAATATTGATCAAAGAACCCAGATGACCCATGAAATGAAAATGTACTTGGCCTCAGTCATGATTAAGACTATAAATAAAGGAGGCTGGAGAGACGGTTCAGTGGCTAAGAGCGCTTGTTGCTCATCCAGAGGACCTGGGTTCGATTCCCAGCACCCAGATGGTAGGTGACAACTGCCTAACTTCAGTTCCAGGTGATCCCACACCCTGTCCTGGCTTCTGTGAGCTCCTGTACGCACATGGTACATAGATGCATATTCAGGTGCGTACACACAAACACTTAACAACAACAAACATCTAGAAACAAAAACAGACAAATCACCTGAAAACCACACAGATCACTATGTACTTTCCAGAATGGTGCCACTGAAGCACAGCCATATTTTCATGCTTGAGCAATGCAAACATCCCACCCCAGCCGCCTCTGGGCTGCAAATGAAACCAGAAGCAATCTATTTGGGTTGGCTTGAGATTTATGTAGCCAATGAAACAAATGCCCAACCCAGCACTTCCACTTACAGAGAGCCCTTGGGTGCATACTAGGGTTCCTACTTGAGCTAAGAGGGACTGGTCACAAGCACCATCAGAAGGTGAGCACACCACAGCAGGCAAATACTGTGCAGGAGAACACACACCCACATTGCTACACACAGACAAAGTCATCAGTGAAGCGGCACAGAGGAAGTGCGTCATGCTAACCCCACTTGTCGGCCAAAGTGAGTGCACAGGTACAGTTTTAATGTACTTCCTATGTGTTTTATTCACAGCCATTTTTTCTGAGATTGTGTTATTCTATTTTATGTTTATGGGGTGTTTTGGCGGTCGTATGCCTCCATGTGGGTGCTGGGAGCTGAACCCTGGTCCTCTTGAAGAGTGGTCAGTGCTTTTAACCACTGAGTCATCTTTCCAGTACCCACAGATTACTAGTGACTTTATCCCGGGTACTGAAGACCAGTTGAATGCCTGTGGATGAGGTGGTCACTGGTCAGTGGGGAGGCTGCAATTGTTACGGTGGAGATGAGCCAGGCTGCTGTTTTCTGATACTGTGTTTTCCAGACAGGGCTTTATCCGGCCAGGCTGGTCTTGAACTCCCTACGTAGCGGAAGCTGACTCGCTTGAGATTATGGGCTCCTGTGAGTTTTCTGTCTGTACTTTATGTATATATACCACATGCACACCTGGTCCCAGTGCAGGTCAGAGAGGGCATCAGATCCCTAGAACTGGACTTATGTGGTTGTGGGTGCTGGGAACTGAACCCAGGTTCTCTCTAGGAGCATTAAGTGTAACCATGTCTATAGGGCCCTTCCCCTTTAAGTCTGTAATATTAGTTGCAAGCTCAGCTGATGTGGTTCTTTACTGTTTATTTTTCTTGAAGAATTTTCTGGTAATTCTCATCTTGACTTCTCTAGTAGAAAAAGGATTGGGCTCCTGGCACGACAGTGTCATGCCAACAATAATGAAGGATTTCCAGGGTGGCTGCAATAACCTTGGAAAGGTGTAGGCTTGGTGCCGTACAGCCTGGAGCTGTACTATGTGTGTGATCTCATGATCTTTCCATGAGGGTGCCGACATAAACCTCGGTGGTGTACCATTGCCTAGGAAACGGGAATGGCAACCCAAAGAGCGCCTAGTGTGCGCATGCGCTGTGACGTCAGGAGGGGAAATGCCCCCGTGAGCCATTCAGGTACAGCTTAGACAGCAGAAGAGAGAAGAGCAGAGAAAGTTGAAACACTGTCTCTAAGGAGGGGACTGTTCACAGCTTTCTGAGTGATGGATTTTTCAGGCACTAGGTGTCTAAAGAGAGTGTGACATTTCTCTTTCTGGGTGTAAACATGCATCTCTATGATATTACTTATTTCTGTTGCCTTATTGCTCAAGATTCCCAGTGCATGATGGACTGCATACCTTATGTCTTCTGGAACATTCTGATTTGGCACAGGCCATCCTATCCTGCTTGGACACCTGATTTCAACCTCTTAGGAATTTGGTTCTGCTAAAGAGTTAGGTCCCCAAATAATAGCTCTTATATTATTATAATTATATACTAATACATATATTAGAATATCAAATAGTCCCCTCATTTATTAGCCAAATGTCTTCAGGACTTTTTCTCAACAATCCTCATGACCAGTGAACAGCATCACGCTTAATCTTCATTTTATATTTGTTATGTCTTGGATATGAAGTCTCTCCAGAAAAGGCTCATATGTGAAGCTTCTTCCCCAGGTGGCGGTCCAGTGGGGCCTGACTGGGTCTTCTGGGTGCTAACTTCCTCAACACTTAAGTTCGTGGCTGAATGGGCTCTTAGGAGGCGGGGCATAATTGGAGGAAGGAGGGCGTGGCTTACCGGTGAGAGCAGTGAGGAGCCAGAACAAATCTGTCCTTTAATCACTTTCCTAGGAGTCCTGTCACAGTGACAAAGTGACTAATGGGTACTCAGAAGGACCCAAGTAACAAAATAAACAAACTATACAAAGCTCCTGGCGTCTGAGGAGAAAGTAGGACACGGCTCACTTTCCCTTTTGTTCAAGTACATTTTCTACTCTATTCTGCCCAGGAGCAGCAGCAGACTCTTGAGAAAGGATTTACTAAATTGTGAAGCTGCTCTTTAATCTCCTCAGGACTTGGGCATCAAGCTTTATTTCATATTCATAATCTCTCTTCTCTCCAATACTTCTTTGGAACCAACCTACGGACTAAAGCACCTCCTTGCTTAATTACTGTATTAAATTACAGAACTCATGGCTTGACCGGCCCCAACCAGAATGCGTGCCCCTGGCTATGCGCTAGCACTACATGAGATGTAAACACGACTCTCTCGTAAATGACCTCAGCACCAGGCGCCATAGATGCTTTTCACTAGTAGATAGACGTTTTCTCTTTAATTTCACTTAAAAATCTCTGGAGAGTGATTTATTATTATAAAATAATAATAATTTTATTATAAAACAGTAAATAATAAGAAACTGAATAGAAGCAAAGAAGCCCCCTTCCCCCTTTTCCTATGATAGTCTCCAGAACCAAATATATTTTAGAACCACTGTGAAGCTGGTCCAAGGGTTGCTAGACACATTTGAAACCTATACACTTTGGATTATTCTCTAATACTGTCCTAAAACTTACCTTTAAAATCCCTTAACAAATTAAAGTTTTAAAAATTATTTTTTGTGTATGGGCATTTTTTTTTTTTTTTTTTTTTTTTGTCTGCAAGTACATCATATGCATGCAGTACATGAGGAGGCCAGAAGAGGGTGTCAGATCCTCTGACCTGGAGCCACCACATGGAAGCTAGGAATCAAACCAGGGACCCCTGGAAGAGTAGAAGGACTCATAACCACTGAGCCATCCTCCAAGCCCCCAAATCCTTAGCAATTATTACAGACAGGATTCTATAACTGCATATTTAGTGAGCAATTAGCCCCCTCGCCATTCTAATAACATATAAAGAAAAATCCTCGTAGACAGTAAGGGCACTTCCATGGTTCCAGGGTGCCTAGAGGATCTGGGGCACAGGAGAAATCTGCATGATGGTAAAGTTTTGGCACCCTCCCTGTGTTCTAGAGCACCCACACAGCTACCCCTCATACAACCCTCATAGAGGGCATCTCCAAAGCACGGAGTTGCAGGGTAGGATCTCATGCAGTTTGAGCACAAACTGGCTGAGTCTGGCTTCATGTTTCATAGCTTACTCCTACTTCAAGGTCTTCTTGGGATCGCAATATATTTTAGATCCAGCCTTAGGCTTAGTCCTGTCATTCCTAAACTGATCCTGACCGGATACAGGAAATGCCACTGGGGCTCAGCAGAGGTGGGCTGGCTGCCAGATGTCCTGCCCATTCATTCAGAGCACTGTGGGAAATACTTAGAAGTGAGCCCAGCTGGGATCCCCGAATGAATGGCAAGAAATAACTATACTTTTCCTTCAGGGAAGAGGAAGGAAAGGTTCAGGATTTCCACACTTCAGAAGGGCTGTAACTCTAACTGTATCAGGCCAAATGCACCTAAGAGAACATCAAAAAGAGACAGAGAAAACAGACATGGTGGTGGCAGACACTTTAAATCCCAACACTCAGGACACAGAGGAAGGTGGATAGCTGTGAGTTCGAGGCCAGCCTGGTCTAGAGAGTGAGTTCCAGGACAACCAGAGCTACAGAGAAAGACCTTGACTCAAAGCAAGCAGAACAAACAGAAAGCAGTTTGAAGAAGGCACAGACACACAAGGTTGTTGAGAGCTGTGTGCAGATCCATGGCTCAGACAGAGGAACTCCTTGGTTTTCTTAGAAGCCCCTGCAGATTTCTCAAATGTCTGTATATTTGAGGCACTTGGGGCAATGCAAATGACAGGGACCCACCCTCTAAGCAAAGGGATTGGATCTGCTGACCTCTAAATCCCATGAAACCACACTAGAAGCATTTCTCGTGGGCTTTAAGTCAGCATTGGTTAATTTACGCACAGATGAGCAGGTTGTAGAGTTAGATGTGTAGGTGAGGCTACACGGCCTTACCTGTCGTATCTCAATACAGGTGTCGGCAACACGCTTGTCAGAAGCCAGCCAAATTCAGCCAGGGTGTGCAGCAGGGGCCGTAATCTGTTTTGATTTCACAGCCCTGTGTGAATAAGCATAAGAGCTTACATTCTAAGGGCAAAGACAGCCCGCGACACAGTAGCGAGGATGAATGGGGGGATGAGTGTTTATGGGGGGTTCTGTGTCCGGTGGATATAGTGTTATGGGACCCATGCAGCCTCCAGAATGTCAACTTCTGCAACTGCTGCCTTCTAAAAACCACAGCGAGTGGACGGTGGCCACTCAGGCCTTTCTTGGGTCCTGGGAAAGCCATGGCTCTCAGATTCTAAAGCACAGAGCTGAAAATCTGCATTTTAAAAGCTCCCTAGGGCGTCTGATCCACAAAGCTTACCAAGTAGGTTCAGCAGCCTCGGTGGAGGGACTGGAGTGGGAGACTGCGGGCGGCAGGGAAGCTGACAGGCTGGATGTGTGGCCTCTGTTCTTGCTCCACTGGAGTGTTTTCTCTTGCGGCTTTACTTATGACCCACCTTCCCCAGCTCTCTCAATGGGGTTTATGATTTCTCTGAAAATGAGTTCTGTCCTTTATGGTCTTTGTAAGGCCAGAAAGTCAAAATGTTTC
>NW_023045945.1:0-94686 GCF_011762505.2 Arvicanthis niloticus
TGTGCACAAATGGGTCCCTGTAGAGTCGATGGTACATAGAAAATTCTCATTGAAAGTTCATTTCATGACTGAGTACGTGGATAAATATACAAGGATATATGTGGATCATTTTTATATGCATAACCATTTGTTTCCTACTTAAATTCTCTGGACATCTCTTCCACTTGTAGAACTTTCCAGATGTTCATGTAATGGTGAATAACAATGAAATTTCATGCCCATGGAAAATGTGTGATTCATAAGTACATTTTCTTCATCTGACAAACTGACTTGTGTTTATCACTGCAAGGAATATCATTCCAGCCCCATTTAGTGTTCTTACGATGATTTATTATAACACATTTCTCGTAGACATTGTTGGGCTCACCTTGGTGCCAGAATCTGAAAGGGAGAAAAGAGTTTCAGGGTGTTTCCTACAATAATGCTTGAAAAGAGGAAACAAGAGGAAGCAAGTCTGAGGATGAGATTGGAATTTGTAGAGATTCAAGTAAGTATAAATCAAGTGTTCTCCATCACACATATCTCACATTTCCCTGGGTAACAGGGCCCATAGCACTCGATGTTCTCTTAGCTTGTTACTTAACCCTTCTCCCAGGACACACATCTCAGAGGCTATTTCTTCATTCTTATGTTTGGTGCCAGGGGACAGTTAACCCATTGTGCTTATTTAGATGTTAAAAAGGACTCTCCTTACTCTCATGTTTTAATAGTTTTCCCAATGGAACTATTTTGAAGACTGGAGAACTAGTTAAGATCTCTAGACAATCTACTTATTTCTGTCTTCAAAAAAAATAATTTAAAATTCTGGAGTCCTAGTTGTCTTCTCTGAAAATTGAGAACAAAAACCTCATTATCGTTGCAAGTTGTTTGATCATATTATGAACCCCAATTTTATGAACTGGAAAAACCTGTTTCTATCGGTGATGAGGCTTTAATCCAAGAGCTTTCTGTTTATTGTAAACAGGTTGTTGTGGTGTGGCTCAGTCCTAGCACACATCTTTCATCCAAGAGCCTTCTGTAACCACGATTAAGTAAAGTTAGCCATAGAGAGGTGGAGGAAGCAGCCAACTGATAGGAAATGAACATAAGAAAATACCATAGAGAGTGAGAGGAAGTCTGTAGGATAGATAGGGAGATGCACAGAAAGTAGAAAGGAGGGATGTTGAGTTTGTCGGGTATTTAAGACAGAGTGGAGAAGAAACTTTTTACTTCTGAGACATCAACTGAGCAGGAAGGTAAGCTAGTTGCTTCCTCTGCCTCTGTGAGCTAGCAGGCTTTCACCCCAACATCTTGCTGCTGAATCTTCATTGGTAAAAATCAAACATTTGGAATTTTGTTTTAAAACACAACACACTACATATTTCTCACATCAGATATCAAAACAGAATATGGCAACATACTAAGATATTAAGAGTTTTTAAATAATTACATAAAAAATCATTACATAAATATGAAATACTACAAATTAGATTGAGGACCTTTGATTTATAAGAAATAATCAGCTATGACCTTGACATCAATTTTTCTTATAAAGATATAAATGACAGCTGGAGACATAGCTCAGATATTAAAAGTGCTTGCTGCTTTTCCATAAAATGTAAAGGTCCTCTTCCAAGCACCCACCTGTAGTTTTTCTTACAACCTGTAATCTCAGCTTCAGAGGATCCAATACCCTATTATGACCTCCAAGGCCACCCAAATACACAGGGCAGACACTCAAAAAATACACATATATACACATGAATAAAAACAAATTAAATCCTATTTTTAAAAATGTAGATGAGAGACTGAAACCATAATAAAACACATCTATGTATAAAGACCTTGGTTGGGTACTTAACTTCTACATTCTTCAAACTCAACTCCCTCATCTCTACCCGGAATATCTCATAGGACTCCTGTTATGAGCACATGAGAGAGTAAAAGTTACTCCATCCCTGCAGTTACACCACAATGGAGCTATTTTAGCTTCATAACCAGCAGCTGGAACACCATAAATTCCCCTCATGCTACAGGACCCAGGACTCCTCTATGTAACTCTACACTCACACGGCACTCTCACTGTATGGTGTCTGATCAATCCATTGCCACTGTCTATCACCAGCATCCAAAAGTCCTATAAAATAGCCAACATCAGCATTCAGGATCCCAGTGATGAAATCCTAAGAGGAAAGAAAGATAGAGCTAGACTGAGCACTACTTTTTCTGTTATAGAATTTTTTGTAAGATCTTTTAAAAATTATTTTAATGATACAAAATTATAGGATTCAGTATGATGTACATATACAAATACACAATAATCAAATCATACTTCATCTCTATTGGCCATTAAATATTTTTAATATATAATAATTTTATATTTTAGAGATACATGTGATATTTTGACTAATTTTTTTTCTGGTCACAAAGAAATTGGAAAACAAAGGATTGAGGGTTAGGAGACACCCCACAGGAGTGCACATCTTCTCTGGATGATCAGGACACTGCTGAAATCATCACTCATGTTTAACGACACTGGAACCAATTTCTGACCATGATCATAATGAATCCTCATCTCAGACTCACGCCCCTCTTTCTTCACCAACACCATTTCGACAGTTGTACATGAGAGAATTTTGCACATCTAATCATGCTCCATTCAAACCCCAGCTATTGCATTTCTTATGGCAGATTCTGATCCTCCAAACTGGGTCCTGTTTCCCTGCTCCCTTCTCTGTTAGGCAGTTGATTCTACAGGAAGCATTAGAGTGCTGAAACCACAAGCTGGTCCTTCAAACAGAAGCATTTTGTCCTTCCCTCCAGCCTCTTGTGTTGCATTTCTGATGCCATGGTTCTTTGGAAGTTGTTTGGTTCCACTTAAGCAGGACCAAAGTGTAGAAGGCAAAGGCTGAAGCAACCATTCCTGCCTATCTACTAGAAAGTCTTCTGCCACAGCACCAACACCCATGTCAACAAAAACGCCCTCTTAGTAAAAACTGGCAGACAACCTGCTGAACCCAGGTCCTGCAATCTCCCAATGTACCTGCTCTTCCTGGCTGTGGATCACCACCAGATGAGCACCCATGTGGGAACAGCTCTCCTTACTCTCATTCCAAGATGCCATCAAGTCAGTCGAAGTGAAGTAGCAGTGGGAACCAAACGGCTTCCAATCCTTTGGGCAACAGCTCCAGACTTTGTCTTTGGGGGAAGAAGGAAATGTAAGTGCAATGTAATAAAGTCATTTTAAAGTTATTTGTGTGAAGACACCCACATGGAAGCTGGGACTCCCAGCTTCTCCCAGATGCAGCAGGAGCCCCTCTCTCCTCAGGTGCTAAGAAACCCAAGTCCAACTCATTATCACTAATGTCAGGGTCCTTTGTTCTGCTGAGGTGGTATCAGAAAAAGACGGAAAAAAACAGAGTGTAAAGAACACCGAGACTCTCAGGACATAACACACAACAATCTGGATATCCAAAGAATAGAACTCATCATTCCAAGAACCAGAAATTTTCATTTTATATATATAAAACATTGTATTTAAATGATACAGGTCAACAATCATGGCAACAATATTCTAACAGGAGACTTTTAAATTAGTGATGATAAAAAATATTTCACAAAATTATTACAAAGATTCTAGAGATAAATGTAAGATATAATACCTCAGGAATTCATGACCTATTTTTATTGTTATAAAAGCTACAAAAAGACACCAAAAACCACCAAAAGACAAAGAAATAATCTTCTCCATGGATGAGCCACCTAATTGGTTATCCAGTACCAGTGGTTAGTCTTTAAATGGTATGCTTTTATCAAATGAACCCTGCATAGCAAGATGCAATGAAGATGAACATAAACCCTCATATCAAGGCTGTTTGAGATAACTCATTGGGAGAAAAGGGGTCCCATGAGCAGAGGAAGCCTGTTTTTTCTGAAGGGAAACAGGAGAGCAATGGATCTGGTAAATAGGGGAAGTGTTGGGACTGAGAGGAGTGGAGAGAGGGCATGCTACAGTTGGCAAGTATTGTATGAGAGATGAATAAATTTTACAAAAAGAAATAAAAATTAAGATGATGAAAAAAAGGTACACTTTAAATGGCATGCTTTAAGTAGACCATCAGGCAATATCAACAGTCTATAATAATTTTTATAGTTTAGATCTTGTGTACAATGTGATGAGACTAGGATTTCATACCTGTCATCCTCCTCAAAAATAATTACTCAAATTTTAATACAGGAATATCCTATAACATACTAGATCAGTCATCCTACTAATCAGAATCATGTAAATCATGGATCTTCTGAAAACATATCCCAACCGAGAGAAGACTAAAGAGATGTGACAGCTAAATACAATGTGGTGTCCCAGATGAAAGTCTAGTCATCATGATTGTCAATCAGTGTTGAAGTCAGTATTCACTCACTAATCGTAGCAACCATGAATGCCTTTATAAGATGCTATATAGGGGACAGTATGTATAGATGTGGGGTTAAAACAGTGTCTTTATATCATCATGTGAAATCTGTTAATTTAAAAATGTTCTCAAAGACTCTATTAAAGCTTTAAGTAATTTTTATTCATGACATAGGACTTCATCATTTTCTTCAAGATTATGTATATATCTATACATATTCATATATGCATAAATATGTATGTGGGCAGAGATGGCTCAGAAATAAGCAAATCCTAGAGAAATATAGGACCACTAGAATGATTTGTACAAAAAAAAAAAAGACTGGTGTAAACAAATGGAGATGTTCATGTCAGATTTTCTGGTCTGATATAAATGTATATGTGAACTCCACTTCTTAGTACAAGCAACCAGGGAATCTACTGGAACTGTCAGACAACACAGGCAGACATTGCCTACTCAACTTCAGACTTGCTAGCCTGAAGAATAGGTAAGGAGCCCACCTGTGGAGTCTCTCACTCCCTCAGTTCCCACAAACACAATCCTCCATCATCCCTCTCCCCTAAAATAAAAAGAAACAATCACACCCAAGAAAAGGAGATGGCATTAAATAAACTGAGAGCTGAAATCAACAAAATATAAACAAGGACAACAATACCAAGAATCAATGAAACAAAGAGCTGGTTCTTTGAGAAATTTAACAAGATAGATAAATCCTACCCAAACTAAATAAAAGATGGAGAGATGATATCCAAATTAGCAGAATTAGAAATAAAAAGGAAGACATAACATCAGACACTGAGGATATTCAAAGAATCATTAGGTCACACTTTACAAAACTTTATTCCACAAAATTGGAAAATCTAAAAGAAATGGATAATTTTCTCAATAGATACCACTTACCAAAGTTAAATCAAGATCAGATAAACAATTTCAATAGACCTATAACCTATAAGGAAATAAAAGCAGTCATTAAAATTCTCCTAGCAAAAAAAAAGTCCCCGGTTTTAGCACAGAATTCCACCAGACTTTCTAAGGAGAGTTAACACCAATACTCCTCAAATTAGATCACAAAATAGAAACAGAAAGAACATTGCCAAATTCATTTCATGAGGCCACAATCACCCTGACACCCAAATCAAAGATTTAAGAAACAACAAGAATTACAAAACAATTTCCCTCATGAACACACATATAAAATTATTCAATAAAATGCTTGCAAACTGAATCCAAGAATACATCAAAAAGATCATCCACCATGATCAAGTAGACTTCATCCCAGGGATTCAGGGATGGTTCAATATGTAAAAGTCAATAAATGTAATCCACCATACAAACAAACTGAAAGAGAAAAAAAAAAAGAGATCATCTCATTAGATGAAGAAAATACCTTTGACAAAATCCAACAGCATTTCATAATAAAAGTCCTAGAGGGATTAGGGATATAAAAGACATACCTAAACATAATAAAGGCAATTTCCAAGAAGCATATAGCCAACATCAAGTTAAATGGAGAGAAACTCAAAGCAATTCCATGAAAACCAGGATCAACCTTGGCTGTGGCAAAGAACCCTCAGACTTCCAGCTTGCCCTTCTTGAATAGGGTGGCTGCAGTGCCCATGTAGACACAGCCCATGGCTGCAGTTCTATAGCTGTGGGTGAGAACTCCCAGTGTCAGGCCTCCTGAACAGCCTCTGATGAAGCAGTCCAGGGAAGCTTAAGGGCAGTACTCCAGAAATTCTAATATTGTTCAGAATTCTTTGAGATATCCTGGGTTTTATGTTTTTCATATGATGTGGAGAATTATTCTTTCAAGGTCTATAAAGAATTGAATTGGATTATTGATGGGGATTGCATTGAATCTGTAGATAGCTTTTGGTAAAATGGCCATTTTTAGTATGTTAATCCAGGACACTTGATTTTTGACAAAGAAGCCAGAAATATACACTGGCAAAAAGAAAGCATCTTTAACAAATGGTGCAGGTCTAACTGGATGTCTGCATGTAGAAGAATGCAAATAGATCCATAACTATAACCCTGGACAAAACTCAAGTTCAAGTGGATTAAAGACCTTAACATTAAACCAGGCACAGTGAACCTTATAGAAGAAGAAGTAGGGAATAGCCTTGAACACATTGGCTCAGAAGACAACTTCCTAAACAGAACACTAATAGTACACACACTTAGATCAACAATTAATAAACAGGACCTCATGAAACTTAAAAGTTTCTTCTTTAACATAAAGAATACTGTCAATAGGACAAAATGGTAGCCTACAGAACAGGAAAGGATTTTCACCAACTCCACATGCAACAAAGAGCTAATATATCTGAAATATATAAAGAACTCGAGAAACTAGACATCAACAAACCAAAAAATTCAGATCTAAACAGAATTCTCAATAGAGGAATATCAAATAGTTGAGAACCCCTTAGAGAAGTGTTAAATATCCTTAGCCATCAGGAAAATGCAAGTTAAAACTACATAAAGAATCCATCTTACACACATTAGAATGCCTAAGATCAAACACTCAAGTGACAGCTCATGCTGGTGAGG
The DNA here is from genome assembly GCF_011762505.2 of Arvicanthis niloticus. Lineage (NCBI taxonomy): Eukaryota > Metazoa > Chordata > Mammalia > Rodentia > Muridae > Arvicanthis > Arvicanthis niloticus. Next base: position 6,948 of record NW_023045945.1, read on the forward strand.
ATATAGAGCAAGGGGCACACTTCTCCACTGCTGGTGGGGGTGCAAGCGTGTACAGCTACTATTGAAATCAATAGCCGGCTGGTGGTGGCACACACCTTTAATCCCAGCACTTGGGAGGCAGAGGCAGGCGGATTTCTGAGTTCGAGGCCAGCCTGGTCTACAGAGTGAGCTCTAGGACAGCCAGGGCTACACAGAGAAACCCTGTCTCGAAAAAACAAAAAAAGAAAAAAGAAAAGAAAAAAAGAAAAGAAATCAATATGGCTGATCCTCAGGAAATTGGAAATCAATGTATCTCAAGACCCAGATGAACCAGTCTTGGGCATATACCCAAAAGGTTCCATAACACCAGAAGGACACTTGTTCAACTATGTCCATAGCAACTTTACTCATAATAACTAGAAACTGGAAAAAAAAAAAAAACTAGGTGTTCCTCGATGAAGAATGGAATTTTTAAAATGTGGTACACTTACACAATGGAGTGTTACTCAGCTATTTTTAAGTGACATCATGAAATTTGCGTGCAAATGGATAGAACTAGAAGAAAAATCATTCTGTGTAAGGTGACTCAGATCCAGAAAGACAAACATAGTATGTACTCACTTATAAGTGGATATTAGCTGTTAATTAAAAGATAATCTTACTACAGTACACAAACCAAGAAAGACTAAATATCAAGGAGGGGGGGACATGAATCTCCTTGGGAAGGGGAACTATAATAGATCTTGTGGGTAGACTAAGTGCCAGGTGGAGCGTGGTATAAGTTGGGTTGGGGGATCAAGAGTGAATACAGGAAGAAATGACTGGAACTGTGGGATTTGGGGCAGCAATATGGAAACTTAGTAAAATGGAAACTCCCTGTAATCTACAAGGGTGTCCCTAGTAAAGACTCCTAGTAATGGGTGATACAGAGCCTGAACTGTTTCCCTTCTGTAACCATGCAAGGGTCCCAGAGATGGGACTGGGACTCCAACCCAGCCATGAAACCTTTGACCTACAAGATGTGCTGAGGGGGCACAGAACTTGTGGGAGTAGCCAATCAATGGCTGGTCCAACTTGAGGCCCAAACCACAAGAGGGAGCCCATGTCCAACACTGCCTGGATAGCCAGGAACTAAGACTGAATAGCCCAGACACCTAGGATAGAAGAAAACACAACTGGAAAAAAAGTCAACAAAATGATTCCTAATGATTTTCTGCTATACTCATAGATCCTTGCCTAGCCCAACTGTTATCAGAAAGCCTTCATCCAGCAACTGATAAAAACAGATGCAAAGACACACAGCCAAATATTAGACAGGACTTGGGGAATGTAGAAGGAAAGGGGGAGGAAGGATTGTAGGATCCAGAGGATTCAAGGACACCAGGAGAACATGGCCCATAGAATAAACTAAGCAAGGGTTATAGGGGTGCACAGAAACCGAATCCACAATCACAGAACCCACACAGACCTGCACTAGGTTCTCTGCATATATGTTATGTTTGTCTATCATGGTGTTCTTGTGGAACTCCTTACAGTAGAGATAGGTTGTCTCCGACACTTTGCCTGCTCTTGGGACCATTTTCCTCCTCCTGGATTACTTTGTTCAGCCTTGATATGCGATCTGGTACCTAGTCTTACTGTAACCTGTTATGCCAGGTTTTATTGATATCCCTGGAAGGCCTCTTCTTTTTTGGAGGGAAACAGAGAAGATATGTATCTGGGGAGAGGGGAGGTGGGAGGCAGTGACTTGGAGGAGTGGTTAAAGGGGAAATGGTGATTGGGATGTAATTTATGAGAGAATAAGTGAAAAAGAGAGACAGAGAGAAAATAGATTTATGTGAAACTATTACACTCTACAGCAGCAACCAAACACTTAGGTACATTAATTCTTACCTTCCATGAGCGAAACATTTTTTATACAGTTCAATTCCTTGTGAGTTATGTCTTTTATACCTTTTTTTACTTCAAGAAGTTGAAAGTACTTCTGAAAATAAACTGGAAGAAAACAGAACCAAAACCACTCATTTTCATGATAAATGTCTTTCTAATTTTTTATTTCCTGGTACAAACATCTACAGCATCCACATTACTAAGTCGACAGAGCATGACTACAATTCCCATCACCCTATAGTCAGTGGAATCATCAGTCTTCTCATTTGAAACCACAAATACACTCAGAACTCAAGAAACATGAGTGACTTAAAATGCAGGATGGGTCCATTATCATGGCTCTAAAGGGAGTGAGCCACACCCTTCAATGCTGAATGTAAATGAAAATGCTAATGCTTCAGGGAGATGAAGCAGAGATAGACACTCATATTTAAGGATGTGAACTACCTTCTTGTTGGGAGAAAAGGGGGTTTGCTAATTCTGAGTAGTTATAGGTTATTTTAGAATGGGAAGTAAGAAAAAACCAACAAGTGTATGCAGGGCATTGCTTTCTTCCTCAAACTCACATCTTTTTGACTGAGTTGCTCCTCCATGTACCACACTGTCTCTCACTCAGAATTAAACTGAATGGCCTCTCCCTCTACATCTGAATTTCTTCACTTTCTTGTCTGTATCTTTGTCTCTCTATTCCATCACTTTTTCTTCCTCTGTTTCTCCAACACCAGTTCTGAAATGGGTATTCAGTAACATCCCAGGGCCCTCATTGGCCTTCTTGGTATTATACTTGAGCCCAGTTCTCTTTCCCCTCAGCCTTTAAACCATTGCTTTGTCAGGTTTTGTCTTACCTTTTGGCTATCACTTCTTGCCTTCTATTTTCTCTTCTCGATCCATTGACCCCTTCAGAATTTAACACTTTCTACAATCCTGTCATTATGATTTCTCCTAATACAAAATTCTTCTCAAGTAATGTCATATATTGCTATGGTCTTGTCTTTTGCCTATTTACATGGAATTTTTTGCTCACTAAACACAAATATGCCTAAGACTCAACTCAATATGCCTAAAACTAAAGTCAACATCTACCAACTTAAACATATAACTTATATTATATTCTCTATCTCTTTGATCAACTTCACAGTTGGTGAGTTTTGTCATACGAATATTGAAGTCACATGTTACTTCTTGGAGCCCTTAATCCCTGGATCTCCATCCTCATCAAGCATCTATCCCCTGGGTCCTGTTCTCTTTACCTCTCAAAGCTGCCGCCTCTTATGTTCTCCAGACACTGATCTCATTACAGAGATCTCGTTACAGATTAGCCCTCTTGTTTATTTCTTTGTTTTTTGGAATCCCGGAAAAACACAATCTATAACATAAATATGGCTACACGAATTCTTTATTTGAAACAGAACAATGGTTCTCCATGGCATTGGTGGTTTGCAAAAAAAATTACCACAATTTTTAACTTCTGTATTCACACGCCATTGCAATGTGGTTTTGCAACATTCCCAGTTCAAATTAAAAAAAAAAAAGTGAAGTCTCATGTGTGAGCTGGCCAAGAGAATGTGCAAAATCAGCTCTAATCGACTCTCCAGTTCAATTTTTTGAGAGCCTGGCTCATGGTCACCCTCAATCTTAGAAATCTCCAAGCTGCCATGTAAACAAGCCCAGGCCCTCCTAAGGACTCACATAAAGGTGACCCACACTGCTAGTCATTCCAGCTGGCCTCCTCCTCCTCAGAGGATGAGTTGCCAGGACTGGTAACTGACCACATATACGTGCCTAAGTTCAGCTAGGGCCAAAGGAGCTACTCAGTGGAGATCAGCCAAAATTGCCAATCCATCACCCCTCTGTGACATTCTTGGTACCCACAGTTCTAGGTGTCACCTCTTCTAGGAAAACTATCTCAGCACAACACTTCCCAGACAATGTTGCAGACACTACTTCTTTTTTTTCTATGATTCTTTTATATAACCCAGGCATGCCCCATAATTGTTGTCCTGCTATCTAACACCCAGAGTAGCTGGGATAATAGGAGTGTGCCATTGTACCTTGCTGGCACTGATTCATTGACTTTCCTCTAAATTTCTTGAAACAGACTGGGCTTGGTCTGTCTAACACATCGTATGATATACATTAATGGATGCTATTACTATATTAATACTATTACTTAATTCTGAGTGAGCAAATGAATGAGTAAAACATCCTAAATATACTACTTTTGTGTATTTTTAAGTTTTTCATAAGTGCGTAAATGTTTGATGAACAGAAATCCACTCATTTGCTCGGGTTGCTTTTAGATGTCTCATAATACTGGCCAGGACAGAAATAGCTAGGAATTAGCTAAAGAACTCTTCTTGGATAATTTCTTCCTAGCTCCTTCTTGTCCACAAGCTCACACTAGATGAAGGAGCCCCATACACATACAGTGTGACATCTTGATGCCAATGAGAAAATGTAGGTTTGACCTCCCAGTCTAATAAAGACAACAGTCCACAGAATTCATTCCACAACCCCACACAGACACTCATACATGTGATTTAGTTTCCCAACTGAGAATGGATTCCATTTTCCCCCAAGACAATAGTTAAATTCAAGGACAAAGAGAAAGTCACAATGGAATCCTTTGAATTATTTTTTCCAGAGAATATTACTTCATATTTCCTTTAAATGCCAACTGCTGCAGTAGAACCTCTCTTCATCTAAGGCAGACATGCCCTATTGATTCATCTGGAATACTTACTGATAAAAGCAACTAAGAATGTGATTGCCAGCAGCAGGAAAAGTACCAGCAGGGATGTAAAAGGCAGCGAGGGGGAACCAGGCTTACTTAGATGGTGGATACGTTTCTCTCTGGGAGCTAGAAGGAGAAGCACATTCATTTCATGAGAAGTAAGTTCCATCCTTGTTTCTTGTTTTCCACTCTCCTCTTCTCCCTTTTTTTTTTCAAGGACACTTAATTTACTAGTAAAATGAACATTTCAAGTAACAAAAAAAATAAAAGCACAAACTTACACTGTTAGAATAACTGGTACTTATATTTTGAGATCTGAAAAATACTTTGAATATATATAGATAGATAGATATAGATAGATATAGATATATATAGATAGATAGATAGATAGATATACACATGCTTGGTTCATATATGTTCATGGAGGATTGTTTGTTTGTTTGTTTGTTTTGGCTTTTTTGTGAAGGGAAGTGGAATGAGCTAGGATCTCACTGTGTAGTCCTGGATGGTCTGCAACTCATTATGTAGACCAGACTGGGCTCAAATTCTCAGTGATCCTCCTGTCTCTGCCTCCCCAGTGCTAGAATTAGACCAAACCTGGCCCTTGCAGTAAATCTTGAAGGTATGTGCACATAATGTGTTTTCCCACATGAGGACACAACATAAATACTGCCACCTGGCCTATGACTTTTCTTTACATCAGTATTGTTAATAAATTTTTTCTGTGCTTTCTTGGTATTCTTTACTGTGGAGTCAGCACTGTATACTTAAATAACTTACAGGCTGCCAAAACATTAAAGACACATATAATAACAGATAAATATTTCTAATTATAGTCCACCACTTTAGCATAAGGTTAGTCTGCTAGCCACCATCACATGGCTAGAAACTTCCTGGACTAAGGTACAATTTAGTGGCACAACACCTGCCTATCAAGTAAGAGGCTCTGCTCTGATCTATAGGATAAATGAAAAAAAGTTCCTTCAAGATGAAATCTCAACACAGAAACAGTCTTCATGAAGTCACAAAATACTGTCATGCATAGGGAGAAGAAATCACTATTAAATAATATTATTTCATTTTCAGAAAAAAAATGTATGTATGCTCATTTATATAGAGCAGGAAATGCAGCAAGATTCAAGGTTTAGTTTCTGTAAATGGCAAAAGCAAAAGCCACGCCGAGAAAGCTTTTCCTTCACACTGTACAACTCTACAGCTCTTCAAGTCAATCTACAAACAGTTTAAACAGCTGAGACTCCAGTAAAATACCAGATGGGAGCACTCAAAGAACCAGTCACAAATACCACCCAACTTTGTGAATGACCATTCCTTTATCCTCCTGTATAAATACAGAAAGGGTTTTTTGTTTTGTTTTTTTACCTGCAGGACATCTTGAGTGGGTGCCCGAAGCGTTGGATTCATTTGTGATCCTCACTTCTGCATAAGTGATTTCTGAAGCCATATCATGAAAGACCTGCCTCCCTCAGAAAGCACACCTTGTTCCCTCTCTAAGGCACTGTAGTATGTGAGAACCAATCCTAGTGATTAGTTGTCATGTCACACATGAATGAAAGAAGAGGCATGTCTCACTGGGGTAAACCACATGAGAACGAGAAACCACAGCACGGAATCACTCAGGTCACACAGGGGAGATGCAACCTCTTAATACAAGAAACAAAGCATTGTAGTCTTCAAACCCATTCAGCAAGCTGTGCAAGTACTACACACTGGGAACTCAAAGGGGAAGGAACGAAATAGGAAGGAGGGAAAAGAGGAACCATGCTATTAGAGAATTCTGTCCTAAGACACTCACAGCAAACATAAATTTGTGCACTTTTATGTGCCAAGTGTGGTTTCAGGCAAACCAGACAACACGAGCAAACACTTACGGCACAACACTGATTTTGACTGAACAGGCAAATTGTGATACCACATTCGAGAGGACCAGGGGCCCTCGCCATTGTGTGGGCTCCAACTTTTCTCTCAGCTGCCTACAGTGTGGGGAAGGCAAAGCCCACATCCTGTTTCTTCTGAAGCTGCTTCTCTGAGCACTCTGCCTCCTGCCACAGGTTTATAACTAGCTGCATGGGGACTCCCCACTCACTTTACTACTGGCCACATCCAGAGCTCCTGAAACAGCTCTGGTTAGTAGCTGTGGGAGGACACTGTCCTCTCCTTGTGCCTCTTTCCCCTTAATCCCTACATTCCTCACCATGAGCTAAGTGTTCACTGCACTGTTGAGAATAGTTGGGTGAATTAAACAGATCACAGAGTACAAGAGAGGACACTTACATTAGTTGGTGAAGATGGGATGATTTGAGTCCCACCGACATCTTCCAGCTCATAGCCACATGTTCAACCTCCAGTTCTTCTGAACAGTTTCCTTCTTTGAATCTCTTCTAGCAACTCCCATCCCTAAACATAACAAGTAAACAGCATAGCATGTGCATGCATGAGAAACACACACACACACTTTGTGTTTATTGGTTTTCTCTTGTTTTTCTATCCAAACATAATGAAAACCATGGGTTCACACTATTACCCTCATTTTAATATGATCCCACAGGTTTCATCTTATTACCCAAATTTCAGCATTTCTAACCCAAATCTATGAGTAAAAACAAATCTATGCTCATTATCTATCTCACACTCCCAAGCGGTAATCTCTTGCTCTATCTGACCTCAAACTAATTCTAGCAATATGTTCTAATCTTCTGGCCCCTTCGCATTCTCTGGTTTATTCTCTCTTCACCTGTGTCTAGCTTGTTCTCTCTGCAACCTGTCTCTGTAAAATTGTTTCAGTGAGAAACTCTTGGGGGGAAAACTCTCTCTCTTTCTCTTTCTCTTTCTCTCTCTTTCTCTCTCCCTCTGTCTCTAAATAACTGGGCTACTCAAAGTAGAATTATACCCCAAGACTGGAAGGGATTGGTAACAGATATACTAGAAGCTCATCCATAGCTGCAATGGTTAGCATGGTGGAGGAAAGAAGCAGCAAATGTTGAACTGTGAAATAGAGCAAGGGGAATTATCCCTGAGTTGATCTTAAGTAGTCTCTCTTTCCTCTCCTGTTCTAATGAGAGTTGAATGTATCCTATCTCTGATGCATTCTGTTAAATCTTTCTCTGATACATCCCTTTACCCCTGAATTAGACATCATCACTTTCAAATATGGTTACTTCCTTCTATTGTTCAGAATCCAAGGTGTATACTAAGGGCATGTCTGTATTCCAGCCAGATCATGCTGTAATCCAGAGTGTATCTGCATACCAGTCACGTCACATAGACCTAGAAGGTCTTTGGATGCGATTCTTTTCAGAGTAACCATGTTTTCTGGATTAAAATTCCTCTCCAGTGCTCAAAGAAAAAACAAAAAGAAAGAAATTAGATTCTATCTATCTATCTATCTATCTATCTATCTATCTGTCTGTCTGTCTGTCTGTCTGTCTATCTGTCTCTCTGTCTCTCTGTCTCACTCGCTCGCTCAGTCTCTTGAACTCTATCTCTCTTGATAGCTTGGTCTCTTGTTCTCTCTCTCTCTCTCTCTCTCTCTCTCTCTCTCTCTCTCTCTCTCTTCCTTCTATCTTTCTTTGTTTTCTATCTAGTAAATAGGAGGTGAAACCTTGGGGAAAATGTAGGGGGATAAATTGTGGAAAACAGAAGAACCCACAAAGTAGTAAAAGACAAGTGAAACTCCTTTCAACCTTTGATGTCTTTGAATCCCAGCCCAGTACAAAGCCAACATTATGCTTGAGTGTCCTCTTCACCTCTTCCAGTGTTGAGGATGGTCTCACCTCTCCTGTTTCACCAACAGAGAAGCAATATATAGCTGGTCTTTGCTTCTTTGTGGGTTCTTCTTTTTCACATCATTTATCACCTCAACTTGACCCCCATCACTATATAAGAAAGGATAGAAGAGAGAGATTCCTGAATCTAATTTCTTTCCTTTTGTTTCTTTGAACATGACTACTAACAAACTAGAACCAACCCCCTTGAATGATCAGCAACCTCCAACCCCACCTCTCCAGGCCCTAGCATTTCTACATACTCTGAAAAGGTCCCAGAATTCCAAATGTCACACAATCACAGAAATGATCTGCAGCTGGCAAACCCATGCCTCTGCTAGAGCATAAAGCAAATAAATCATAGTCCGCCGCTGCCAACAGTCTAAAGTAGCTTCATGTCCCCATATCCCCACACCTGGAGCTAAAATGAAAATATATTCTTATATTTCTGTGTTTTTTAGAGAAACAAAAATTCCAGAATTGTTATTACAGCAGTGGGTGCCCAGGGCCTTAACTCACTGATGACTGTCAAGAAGACTTGAGTCCCAGATGAAATAGATTATAGATTACAGCCAGAATACCCATAAGGATCAGGCTTCAGTACACTGTCCAGGTTCCTCCCATGACTCTTTGACTCTTGCCCTATAAGTATACCAGCTTGTCAAGATCTTGTGATAAGATAAGTGGAAATCCCAAAGCTTTGGTAACTATAAGACTACCTAAAGTCTCAAAATCATGCTTCACTAACTCAAGAATTGCTGTCTCCTCCTACACTGACATTTGCTGCTTAAGGATGGCCAGTCCACCATACATGTACTAGCAGCTTCATATCTCTGTTCCAATCTTGCCAGCCAGTCCCCAAACTAGTCATACACAGAGACACCTCACAGTTTGAGAAGCCTGGGCTCTGTGACTGATCTCAGAGCCTGCAGATTCCCAGAGTCTCGTGTGATAAAACCCCCTGACAGCATTGCACTTCTAGAGGCACAGCAAGGCTCAACATGAGTGTCTGGCCCCACATGAGAAGGCAAAGGATGGTCTAGGATAGTTTTATTTTGTTCTATTGTGTTTGGTTTGTTTTATTAAGACTGTCTGGCTGTGCAATCCAAGCCAGCCTTGAACTCATGATCCTCCTGCCTAGGCTTCCTGAGAGATGGAATTATGGAGATGTGATACCTAGCTGTGGCTTTACTTTTCTTTCCTTTGGCTTTCTTCAAACAAGTTCTCATTAGGTAGCCCAGGCTAGACTATTAGCTCAGCGTCCTCCTGTCTTAGCCTCTAAGAGCTAGGATTATGCAGTGTACTGCCCTACCTAGCAAGATCTTTTTTTAAAGATAAATTTTAATAATATTTTATTAATCAAGAATCCCATTTAATGTATTTTGAACATATTCACACCTCTCCCAACTCTCAAAACCAGCCTTTCTACCTTCCCATCCCTGACCACCCAATTTTGAGATTTTATCTTTTTTTTCTTTCTCAATAAGTCCGGATTGTGTTGTCAACTAATCTTAAGAGTGGGACTTGCCCTGGTGTCACGCCCACTTTACCAGCAAGGACGACTCAAACAACCAGATCCTTCTCAACAAACTTTATTGTAGAAGCGCTCTTTTAGTTTTCAGGGAGAGACCTTGAATGCCCAGGGCAAGCTACTTATATACCCTCAGCTCTAGGCTGGGGGGGGGGGGTGCGGAAGTGTGTGATTGGTCAGAATTGCAGTGCCTCATTAGCATACCACATTAGCATACCCCGCCCTGGAGGGGGTGATTGGTCAGGATTGTGGTACCCCATTAGCATACCTTACTCAATTGTGGTACCTCATTAGCATACCCCATTCGGGAGGGGTTTGGCGCCAAACTGAGTTGCGCATGCGCAGTGCACTAGTAGCCGATACCAAGGCCTGCGCCATTTTGGCCAGCTGAGTCGGGTCAGCGGCCTACACCCTGGCTTGTCATCTGTGGTGCTTTGGACAGGAATGGTTCCAATAGACTCATGAATTTAAATGCTTGGCCCATAGGCAATAACACTATCAATAGTTGTGGCCTCAGAGGAAGTGTGACACTGTGGAAACCGGTGCTGAGGCTGACTATGCTCATGCTATGGCCAGTGTTACATAGTCTCCTTTTGCAACCTTTGGATCAGGATCAGTCCCTTCTCTAGCACCATGTCATCCTGAACTCTGTCATGTTTCCCACCATGGTAACAATGGGCTAAACCTCTAAATCTGTAAGTCTGACCAAATTAAAAGTTTTCATTCATAAGAGTTGCCATAGTCACAATGTCTCTCCACAGCAATGAGAGCCTAACTGAGACAGAAGTTGGTACCAGGGACTGGGGTGTTGCTGTGGTAGGCCTGACCAGGCTTTTGTTTGGAGGAATGTGGATTTTGGAACTTCTGACTAAGAAAGCAGTGGGATGTTTTAAGTAGGACTTAATGGGCCATCCTAGTAGGAATATGAAACACATTGGGTCCTGAGAATAATTTGAACTATGAGAGCCTAGCTCAAGAGGTTTCAGAAGAGAAGAATGCTAGTGTGTGGCCTAGAGATTGTTCTTGTGATGTTTTGGTGAAGAATGTGGCTGCTTTTTATACCCTTGTCCAAAAAGTTTTCTTGGAGCTAAAGTAGTGTTTTAGATTATTAATAGCATTGGCAAAAGAAAGGTATAGACGTTGTTGTGTGGTTACTGTTGTTCACTCTTATGAAGATAGTTTTGGTAAAAAGCAGCAAGCTAAGCAAGGTAAGAATACAAGGAGAAAAGAAGCACCCAGAAGTAAAATGCAGCTAATCCTGTGTTCAAGAAGAAAAATAGATTAAAGAGATCAAACAGAATAAAGAGAATGGTGACCTCAGGGCAAGATCTCACACAGGTAAACTTCCAGTTTGTAAAAAGGATTTAAGGAAAGCTCAGAGCTGGGAGTGGTGGTGCACACATTTATCTCAGCACTTCAGAGGCAGAGGCAGGATAATCTCTGAGTTCAAGGCTAGCCTGGTCTACAAAGCAAGTTTCAGGGCAGGCAAGTGTAAACAGTGAAAAAAAATCATTGAAAAGAAAAAATTGGTGAAGTTGTAATTGAATTAGGTGGCCATGTTCCCAGTTCCATGCTATCTGTGGTGTCCATGGTGTCCAGACCCAGCAAGCAGCAGAACCTGAAAGCTTTGAGCATGTGCTTCTGGTTTTAGAATTTAGGATAGAAGAATGATGTCAGGGGAATCTCCCTCCAATACTAATGAAAGTGGCTGAGACCAGGCATGTGTCAGGGATGTCCCTGCATGGAGGCCCATTAGCTGAAGCTGTGAAGATGACATCTGGATTGCCTTGGAGACCCCAAGAGGTTAGAGATGCCAGAGCCAAAAGATACCTACTGAGGAAAACTTCTGACAGGGAGAGGAATCAGTCTAAGAGCATGAACTGTGTTGCAGTCAACAAAGCTGATGGAGTTGCAGAGTCCGGAGTTTGCCCAGCTGGTTTTCAGTCTTGCTTTGGCTCAGTATTTCTTCATTACGCTCCCTTTTCTAATGTATAACCTGTGCCATTATATGTTCAAAGAATATGATATGCTTTTCTATTTTAACTTTACAGAGGATTACAATTAAAAAATTGTACAAGCTTCAAAAGAGAATTTGAACTTTGGACTTTTAAACAAGCTTGAAGCCATTGTAGACTATTGGGACTTTTGAAGTTGGACTTAGTGAATTTTTGCCATATGTTATGGCTACAAACCTATGTAGGCCATGGAGTGGAATGAGGTGGTTTGAATATGAATTACTCATGTGTTTGATTGCTTGGTCCAGTGGGAATAATACTATTGGGAAATGTGACCATACTGGAGGAAATGTATCATTGTGGGGGTAGACTTTGAGGTCTTCTATGATCAAGCTATGCCCACTGTGGCACATGATCTCCATCTGCTGCCTTCAGGTCAAGATGTAGAACTCTCAGTTCTTTCTCCAGCTCCATGTCTGCTTGTGCTCTGCCATGTTTCCCGCCATATAATAATGGACTACACCTCTGAAACTGTAAACTAGGCCCAATTAAATGCTTTTCTTTGTAAGTTGCCATTGTATGGTTTCTCTACATAACAACAAAATTCAAACTAAAACATCATTCAACTACATACAAGTCATGCCAGTCAAACTGACTATTCCTCTCCCAGAAGCAATCAAATGCATATCACACTTCTGTTCATATTCCATCTCTCTATGCTGGAGTTTTGCGCTAACTGGGCCTTTATGAAAAAAACTCTCCTCAACTCTTTGGGATTCTGTGTCACCACAAGAAGTGGTCCCATAAGGACACTTTCCTCACCATGCTTAGCTATGGGTATCTGTATCTATCTGAGTCAGCTGCTGGGTGGAGCGTCTCAAAGGACAACATGCTCCTGTCTGCAAGCATAACAGAGTGTCATTAATAGTGTTATGATTGGCCATTCTCAGTCTCTGGTCCGTCCCCTGTCCCTGAATTTCTTGCAGACAGTATAAATTTTGGGTTGAAAGTTTTGTGGTGGGTTTGTGTCTCTATAGCTTACTGGGGTTCCTTCCTGGCTACAAGAGGTGTCTTATTCAAATTCCATGTCTACAGTACAGTGAGTCACAGCTAAGGTCACCCCCATTGATCTTGAGCTCTTCCCTTATCCCAGGTCTCTGTCTCATCCTGGAGATGCCCTCCGACCTCCCCAACCCCATCCATTGCAGATTTCCATTCATTCTCGTGGCCATATGGCCATCTCTCCTGTCATTTTCCATACCTAATCCTGAGTTCTCCATCCTCCTCCCCACTTCCCCTATCTCCCAGTTCTGTCCATCATCTGTGTCTTATGACTATTTTATTCCTCCTTCTAAATGAGATTCAAGCTTCCTTTCTTGGGCCTTCCTTCTTCTTTAGCTTCTCTGGGTCCATGGTGTAGCATGATACCTGTATTCTATGATGATGACCCACTTAGAAATGAGTACATATCATGCATGTTCTTTTGGTTCTAGGTTACCTCACTCAGGATGATATTCCCTCAGAGGCATAGCAAGATATATGTCTAAAGCTACCATATTTTACATGCACTAGACTAAGACACAGCCAATTCCAGTATCCAAATGGCTTGTAACAACAAATATTTCCCATTTGTGTATCCTAAGGGCGTGGCTGTGGATCATTGTAATTCTGTTCAGCTTCTTTTTATATTTATCATTTTGGGCCCAGTATCATAGAAAACCACAGCTCCTTGGAAGCTAAATATTCAATAGTCTCCTGTATTTAGAGAAGTCAGATTCATTCTCATTCTATAGACTAATAAATACCCATGTCAGTTGAAAACATACTTTATATAAAGGAATATGTATAAAAAGCATTGAAGCATAATCCTTTTACAGGGAAGTATATAAGCCTTGGGAGCCATCATAGAGACTATACCTAATCTCGTTACATTATGTATTCAGTAGATGTCTTGTTATTGGATTTCAAAATGGAACATTAGTGTCATGAGCAAACAGAGAGTAACCATTGTAATACAAGCATAAATTAATAAAAAACTTGTGCTATACTTCTCTCTGATATTAAAGGAAACTAGTATAATGTGGATTTAGTGTAGGATGCATGTCATGTGCTCCATGGTGTCTATTCTGAAACACGATGGGAGCTCCTGTGAAGATGATGGTGCACATTTCCCTGTTCACTTACTGCTGCATTTTTATCATACGACAGCTGGGCTGTCAAAGATGCTCGCTGAGCTTTTACCCAGGTCATGGGAGGTTGCCTTTCTAATTCTTTGGAATTGCTGGAGCTATTGGAAAGTGTTTGAGCATGGTTAGACCATGAAGCTTTATGCTGCTTAGTTCTCTCATAGTTCATGCTAACATGATGATTCATGTTAGGAGCTCACCATTTCAGAAACACTGGCCATGCGTTGAAAGTGTTGAGCCTTTGAGCCATGAGATGTTCACCCTGGCAGTGAAGTGATGCTGAAAACTGAGTTCACTCTCATGATCAGTCAACCACTCATGCCTACATGGTGAGCCCCTGTGAATCTGTGAACATCAGAGCTCAGATGAGAGCCCCTGGTAGACCTGTTCTATAATTGTCATTCCTTAACATTCTAGGATGTGCCGCACCAACCCTGACCAGCAGGAATTAAGACATGGAACAACCGGTTCCTACTCACAGCAGTTTACTCAGGATGCTTAGCAGTTGGTAGTCAAGATGGCGAGCCCACGATCCCTTCCCAGGCGCAGCTTATAAACCCTGCCAGGAGCCCATGAACTCATGCCAAGTATCATCTCTTCATAAGCTCGTGACGCTTGCGTAAGATCAGGCCACCTTGAAGCACAGCCTTCATACCTAATAAGGACTTGTTTATCACTCGGCCCTCGGGTGGCCATCGCCATCTTGGGGCAAGGTTCTTATGGCGCCTAACACTAGGAAATGCATAAATGAGATCAATGGGAGTTGCTCATTTGAGACCCTCCTAGATCTCATTCTATATGTCTCTCCCTTTAGTGTGATTTGTATATTTAAAACTGTCATCCTTGTAGAGCATAATTAATTCAGTGGGTCATTGTAGCAACCTATAAATCCTACAGGTATCATGGAATTCTCAAAATCTGCAGAGTTGATTATAACTAAAGGCATCCTTGGGACCTACTGAATTTATGGCTTGAGTCTGAACTGGGAACAGTCTTCTGGAGGCATGACCTGAATTTTATATTAACTGTAATTAGTAAATAAGATACCTTGAGTCATGACTTACTAGAACAGCCAAAGGAACGTTTGGGGACAACTGAGGAGATATGGACATAAGATGACAAGATGACACATAATTTCAGAAAAAAAGTTGTGAAGTTTTTTAGAAGTGATAATTGTATTTGGTACTGAAGTCTTAACTGAACTGTTATGTAGCAAACTAACTCTCAAATATCCTATCAAATGAACAAATGCACGCATATGTATACCCATATACAGATTATCAAAATGTTAACAACCACTAAATATAAATGGGGTAGTTTAATGACTATTGATACCATTCAGTCGATTTCTATTTCAAAAATATTCATGATAAGAAGTTGAAAAGGCTTCCAGCATGTTAAATAGCATAGAGGTTCCCAGGGGACATATTGGTCTCCTCAACATGCATTCCCAGGGCAAAGGCTGTTCCTGACGCTGCAGGCACCAAGTTGGGACACCAAGAATCACTGGAGAAGACAGGGGAAGGTTATGTCTCCTTAAACTTTCTGTTAACGTAGTTCATCCAGTCCAGAATCAGCCACTGTTAGAGCCACACAGCACCCATAGAACACTAGCAATTTGGATGAAGTTCCGGTATAGTTCCTGGTAGTGTAGCTATTGGGAGACATGAGAAAATGCTGATGGAAGAGGGCACAAACTGCCAGAGAAAACAAGAGTAAGTACTGAGGGTCAAAGTGACAGTAGCTAATGATATCACCCTGTGAGTTGGAATTTGCTTAAGAAGATCTTAAACATTCTAAAACCACAGACACACACACACACACACACACACACACACACACATGCATGCACATACACCAGGCAACTATGGTAGGTTATAGAAGGTGTTGTCAACCTAATTGTGGTAGCCACTCCACAGTACCTTTCCACATCAAGTCAAAACACTGTAACATGAGTATACATGATTTATTTGTCAATTATACATCAATAAAGACAAAGACAGAGAGAAAGGAGGGATGGGAAGAAGGACTGAACCATCCAATCCTATTAACAAAGAAGACTTTGGGAATCTGTGAATGGGCATAGAAGTTTGTTGTATTCCAAGGGAATGACGAATGACCAAGTAAGTTTACATATGTAACAGTATTATCATATGTATAACCATTGGCTGCCTATCTAAAATTCTGTGAACCTTTGTCCCACATGAAGAACTTTCCAAGTATCTGTGTAATAATGAATAACAATGCAATCCCAAGGCCATGGAGGATGTGATTCATAAGTATATTTTCTTCACCTGACAAACTGAGTTCTGTTTATCACTGCAAGGGATATCACTCCAGCCCCATCCAGAATTCCAATGATGATTTACAATAACACATTGTTCATTGTCACTGCTGGGCTCACCTCTATGCCAGAATCTGAAAGGGAGGAAAGAGCATCAGGGTGTTTCCTACAATAATGCTTGAAAAGAGCAAGCAAGAGAAATCAAGTTTGAGGATAAGGTTGGAATTTGTGGAGATCACAGCACTCAATGTTCTCTTAGCTTGTTACTTAACACTTCTTCCAGCACATATCGCAGAGGATACTATTTCTTCATCCCTAGGTCTTGGTACCAGAGGACAATCAACCCCTGGTGAGTATTTATATGGTGAAAAGTTCTCCTCTTATTTTCATGTTTAAATAACCATTTTTTCATTTTACAATGGAATTATTTTAGAGACTGGAGAACAAGTTAAAATATCTAGATAACCTACTTATTTCTGTCATCTAGGACTAATAATTTAATAACCTGGATTCCAAGTTTTCTTCTCTGAAAACTGAGAATGACAATACCATCACTACATATTTCCTACGACAGACATCAGAAAGGATTTGGCAACATAGTAATAAATTAAGAGCTTGTAAATGGTTACACAAATATGAAAATACAGTATCAGATTGGGGGCTTGTGATTTATGAAAAATAATCAGTTAGAATCTTGACATAAATTTTTCTTATAAAGATATAAATGATGGCTGGAGAAGTGGCTCAGACATTAAGAGTGCGTATTGATTTTTCAGAAAACGTGAGAGTTCTATTCCCAGCACCCACATTGGTGAGGTCATACCACCTGTAACCCCAGCTCCACTTGATCCGACAACCACTTATGAGTTCCATAGACACCCAAATACATGTGACAGAAACTCACAGAAACACACATATATACACACAAATAAAAAATGAATTAAATCCTATTTTAAATATGTAAACAAGAAACTGAAACCATAATAAAATACATTTATGAGTAAAGACCTTGGTAGGGTTTTTAATCATTCTACACTCTTCAAACTCAATTTTCTCATCTCTACTGGGAATATCAGTAATATGTGTCACTTGTGATGAGTACATGGGAGAGTAAAACTAACTCCATCCCCGGCAGTTACACCAGGAGGGAGCTATTTTAGCTTCATAACCAACAGCTGGAACATCCTATATTCTCCTCATGATTCAGAATCTAGAACTCCTCTTGCAAGTCTACACTCACGTGGCATTATCATTGTATGGTGTCTGGTCAACCCACTGCCATTGTCGATGACCTGGTTCTGAAAGTCCTATAAAATAAGTGGCACGAGTGTTCAGGATTCTGGTGATGAAATCCTAAAAGGAAAGAAAGACATCTTTCAGCCTCGATTGAATAATTCTTTTCTGTTTGGATTGTTTTATAAGATCTTTTAAAATGATTTTACTGATACAAAATTATTATAGGGTTCAATATGATGCACATATGCAAATACACAATAATCACATCCTACTTCATCTCTCTAGGCTTTTAAATATATTTCAAATTTTAGATTAATATCAATAAATTCAGGTTTTAGATGTACACTGCGATATTGTGACTGACTGTTTTCTGGTCACACAGATGAGAAGACAAAGGATCAAGGATTAGAAAAAACTCCCCAGGAGTGTACTTCTCAGATGATAAGCAAACAGTCAAATTTTCTGACCATGATTGTTGGGGGCCGACTTTTAGCAGAAAGTGGCTATCAGCTTTGCAGCCATCTTGAGCCATATACCCTGACATGTGACTTGGATTACAATAGCCTACAACAGCTGAGCACACTCTAATAACATCTTGCTTTGGATACCCAGGACTTTCCTTGGGTGTGTGAGATTAAAGGTGTGTGAGATTAAAGGTGTGTGACCTAAGAATGTGAGATCAGATCTAGAGACAAGACTTAAGGGCATGATTAAAGGTGTGACCAAAAGGCATGGCTTAGAAGTGAGACATATAAAGGCAAGAAGCAGACAGAAGAGAGATGAGAGAATCAGACACTTTAGAGAGTACAACTTGGAGAACAATTTGGAGTAACAGAGATTCAGACACTAGGAGTAGGAGTAGACATTAGACACTCGGAAGAGAACAAGAGGAGTACAACTAGGAACTAGGAACTCAAGACTTGGGACTTGGACTAGGAAGAGAGACTGAAAAATAAACGGGATTGAATCACACTCTGTCTGTTCTCCATTCTTCGAGTCTGCCCTCACTCTCTCTCTTGCTGAACCTCGACCCGCAGACCGGACTGGCAGCTTGGGCCGGGATACAGTGGCTGCCAAGCGGAGTGGAGAGGCCCACAACATTTTTGGCCACCCAAAGTAGGGCAGCTCGGGCCTCAACACACGATCATAATGAATCCCCTCAAACTGGCTCCCCCTCTTTTCTTCACCTCTTTTCTTCACAGTTGTGCATGAGAGAATTTTGCACATTTAATCTTTCTCCATTCATATCTTCAGTTATTTCGTTTCTCGTGTCTGGCCATGACCATCCCGATTTGGTACTGTCCCTGCACCCTTCTCTGTTAGGCACTTGCATTACTACAGAAAGCATTAGAGTGTAAAAATCACGAACTGATGTTTTGAGCAGAAACATTTCATCCTTCCCTCCAGCCTAGCGTGCTGCATTTTCGATGCCACGGTTCCTTGGTGTTTAGTTCCACTGAAGTGAGACCAACGTGTACAAGGCAAGGATTAAGGCAACCATTCCTGCCTATCTGCTGGAAAGCCTTCTGCCACAGCACCAACACCCATGACAACAAAACTCTCTCTTAGTAGAAACAGGCAGACAGCATGCTGGACCCAGGCCCTACTCTTTCCCAGGATGCACCTGCTCTTCCTGGCTGTGGATCACCACCAGATGAGCACCCATGTGGGAGCAGTTCTCCTTACTCTCGTTCCAAGATGCCACCAAGTCAGTCGAAGTGAAGTAGCAGTGGGAACCAAACGGCTTCCAATCCTTTGGGCAACAGCTCCAGACTTTGTCTTTGGGGGAAGAAGGAAATGTAAGTGCAATGTAATAAAGTCATTTTAAAGTTATTTGTATGTAGACACCACCACGTGGAATCTGGGACTCTCAGCTTCTCCCAGATGCAGCAGGAGCCCCTCTCCCCTCAGGTGCAAAGAAAGCCAAGTCTACCTCCATTATCACTAATGTCAGGACCCTTTGTCCTACTGGGATGGTATCAGAAAAAGCCAGAAAAACACCCAGACTTTGGGGATATAATGCTAGACAACCTCAGTCTGCAAAGAATAGAACTCATCATAGCAAGAACCAGAAAGCTCTTATATTACCTAAATATATACATGTGTATATACACAAACAATAAATGTCAACAACCAAGGCAGCAAAATTTCAATTATCAGACATACATTTTTAATTAGTGATGATAAAAATGGTAGTCAATATATCCCAACAAGCAAGATAACAAAAGTATATGTTAGTCTGAAAATTTTATCCGTGATACATATCTCAAGAAGAAAATATGAAGATTCTGGAAGTAAGTTTTAAAAATATATAAGCCATGGACCAATAAAGATATAAAGAGATGAGTGGAAACTTTATATCTGGAAATTAGGTTTTCAGATATTATGTATTATGTATTCTGTGATATTAATTGCATTCTTCTCAGGCAACAGAGATATCATTGAGCCCTCAAAGGGGAGAAACTGAAATAAAATAAAAAAAATAATCTCTCACAAAGATCCTAAATGTCAGTAGATCAATGCGATCACCATCAAAAATTCAACATTACTCATAAGATAAATGAATCTCAAAGAATCTCAAAATTCATACAGAAGCACAAAAGATAGCCAAAGCAATTCTAAGGAAAACAGAATAATGTTGGAGGTATCACCATCCTTGATTTCGAGCCAGTCTATAGAGCGTAGTACCAGCACAAAAGCGTACATGTCGATTGATAGACAGAAACGGGAACCACAAATATAAATCAACACAGCTATAACCACCTGATTTCTTGCCAAAAATACATATCAGAGGAAGACAGCCTCTTCAACAAATTGTACTCAGAAAACAAGGTGCCAACATGCAGAAGAATGAAGCTAGATGCCTAGCCATGCTCTATAAAACTGACTCTAAAATAGAGTCTCAATGAATTAAACACCTTACAAGACCTGAAACCCTGAACTTGATAGAAACAATACTGAGAATATTTTAAGATGTAGGCATAGGATGGACTCCTGGAATAGGACTGGGAGCTTTCTGTACAGAAAATAAAAATTTTACACACACACACACACACACACACACACACACACACACCACACCACCACCACCCCCCACACACACACACTTGAACATGACTCCCTGAGATGCTCACATTCATACCATCAGATTTTCTTCATTTCCCAGGAGCTCCTTTCTGTTGCTAATAAAATTCAACTCAACCTCATATCGACCATCCCTGAAACTTCTTCCTTTGTTGAAGCTAGGCAGCCACACATCCGATTATGCCTGATTGGAGACCTCTAAAAAGGACTCCACAGGTAGCTGGTAGTGAGTGCGTGGTATAAAGCCATACTCCCATAGTGGATGGGATGGATCTACCTGAGAATCCAGTTGGAAATGTTGGGTCTAGGCACATTAAGTTTTACCTTCCAAGAGTGAATCCCATTTTGTGCACTCCAATTCAGTATACTCCAGTTCTTTTATAACTGTTTTTTCATCAAGAAGCTGAGAATATTTTGTAAACAAAGCTGTAAAATACAATAAAAACCATTCATTTTCCTGGTAGTATTATGACTTGAGTCCTTCCTTTTTACTTTCTTACACTCTTTATAGAAACAAAATCTATAAATGTCCAATTACCTGAGTAGTTTAGAGCCTGCTTAGGTAATATTTTCCATCACCCTAAGCTGAATATGGTGTCTATAGTCCTATCACTTGGGAATTAGAAGAAAGATCAGAAGTTTTGGGTCATCCTTAACTATACAAGTTAGTATGGTTAGTTATTTGCTTAGTTGAATGGTTGCTTGGCTTAGTTAGTTTAGTTGGTTGATTAGTTTAGTTGGCTGGTTAGTTGGTTAGTTAATGCCTAGCCTGGGCTACATGAGACCCTACCACACACAAAAATTTTTTATCACCCTATAGTCAATATAACCCTACTCCTATTGGACCACAGATACCTCCAGGAAGAACTGAAAAGAAGGGACAGATTCCTCATCCTGGGTATTCATCAACATTTAATGGAGGGCACACTGAAAGAGTACATCTTAGGTGATAAATTCTTTTAAGTATGTGCATAGCCCAGAAAAGGCGAGGGAGAAATTAGTTGAGGCTAGTTCTGGGTTTCCTAAGAATGGGAGATATAAAAGAACCTGACAGATCCCGAGGACTTTGTGTTCTCTTCTTTCCTTTCCCTCTCTCTACCCCAGCTAGCTCTTCATTCTCAGTGTCCTCACACTGTCACTGAGTTCCTAACCTGAAACTGACTCACTGATCCTGGGGAAAATGAATTTTATCTTTCACTCATTTCTTGAGTTGCCCACCACATTCTGGCTTTTACTTTTGCTAATTTACCAAACTAGTCTTGAAATGGACTGTCAGTGACTCTTCCTGTACACTAATCAGTCCTCTCCCCGAGGGACTTCCCAAATTACCCAAGCCTGGTTTTTTTCCTCCTTAACTCGGGGGGGGGGGGGGGGGGTGGTGGCTCCCTCCAGTTTTGCCTGCTGCTTGCTGCTGCTTCCTGTTTCCTTCCCCACCCACCTCTCTTAAAATGTGATGCCACACACAATTCTATCTGTATTTCCCTTTCTCCTTCAAATTCCTCTTCCTTAGTGATATTGCATTTTCCTGGGTTGGAGGGGTTGGAGGTTGGGGAGTTGGGATTGGGGGGGGGGGGTTGTTTGGTTGGTTTTGAAGGGTTTTTTTGTTTTTGTTTTTTTGTTTGTTTGTCTGTCTGTTTTGGTTATTTGCTGTGTATAAGCAAAGGTCTTCTCAAATACACTCTTCTTTCCTAAAATATGTTAATATCCATCCAACTAAGTCTGTGCAACTGAGGTGATCACAAACAAAACTTAAGTCATCATATTTCAACCTAAACCTGCTGCTCATCTTATTCCTCTTCAAATAACTTAATGATTGTTGACTTTATGGGATCAGAATATTAAAGTCATGTGTTGTTTCTTTGTGTCCCCTAGTTCCAAGCTATCAATATCAACCAAAACATTGCCCTTTTTTTGGTTGAAGTTTCCTCCTCTCCTGTGCATCACTAGTGTGACCCTTAGATCAAACCTCCATCACTTCTCAAATGGATTCTGAATTAGTCTTATAATTTCTCCTTACCACTCTTGAATAGCACACTTCTGTAACTCAATTTTAATTTTAATCATTTCCTACCTCAGATTCTTCAGTGGTTCTCTATGTCTGTGGCACCTTCTTCCAAAAGTGGACACACGTTTCAACCTTCCCTATACTCACTTCCATTAGAATTATGTCTTTGCGGTTCCATACTCAAAAAACTGGGTCTATTTTATTATTACTCTACCACCTGACCTGAGCTGGGTTGCCTGTAACTGATGCACAACTCCATGCGAATGCATCTGTTCACCTAGGACCACAAGAAAAATCTCCCAAGACAGATCAGTCTTGGTCAAGCCACGGAGCAGGAATTACATCATTAGTTCAATTGACCTACTAAGTTTTAGGATAGATAATGACTAAGCAACAGCTAATATGAATGAATAAATAAATAAATAAATAAATAAATAAATAAATAACAGCAAGGAGATAAGTGTAGTACAATATGCATTATGTTTTGATCTGAGTCCAGATTTGTCTGCCCAACCATGTCATTTCTTAGTTCTCCGTGGAGTACTTACTATACATTTCAATGATGCATGCCTATATTTACTCTTATCTCCCATGCTCCCATATGTCAATAATAGTGCCAGCACACACAGGTCTAGATGTCATCTCCTCCTGGCTTTTCTTAGCTCCTGAGCTTACTTCTGACGTCTTACCTGCATAGCATTGACCATATGATTTTTTTAAGCACTGGTTCACTCAACTATTCTCAAAATTTCTTGAGACTGGGGGCTATAGCTATTTCTGGACTCTCTGACATGCTGCCCAGTGGACAGCAAATGGATATTGCTAATTATTGATTGCTGAATATAACACCTACATAAGATAGTTTATGTTTTTTTTTATTTTTGATGAATGTGAAAACTAATCTACAGAGAAATCAACTGTTTTCTAAATTAGCTTTCAGGTCTCTCTCACACAGTCTGGGACAGAAAAATATATATATATAATTAAAATGAGCTCCACTGGAGCACTGTCCCTGGAATAGTCTGGTCCATGACTTCTCATCCCCTACTTATGCCAAAAGATGGGCATCTGTGCATCCAATGGGGCCTCTAAATGCTGCCAAGGAGACACAGGTTCATTCTCGGTACTGAAATCTAACAGATGCTCCAGGACGTGCTTCTCTAGCCAGAATGGATCCCATCATTTTTACAGAAGAGTAATTCTGAAACAGATCAAAATTCCCAATATTATCTATCGTCCCAGAATAAGTTTCTTTTCCAGGCTTCTCGGTGGCTGTCTGTCTAATGGATATCTTCTCTTCTCCTTCCTTACTGTGTACTTACTGATCAGAGCACTGGAGAATAAGATTGTCAACAGCAGGAAATAGATCGTGAGTGAGCTAAAGAGGACTTTGGAGAATTTGTGACAACTTTTCTGAGATGTGCTCTTCTTTTGGGGAGCTGAAAGACAAAATTCAATTCTTAAGTTCTGTTATTTTTTTTCTTCTTTCTCCTATTCTGATTTTGTGCCTGATAAACACTAATAATGTGATGTTCAAAATAATCAGAAAATGTAAATATGAAACAATCATGTTAATTATAGAAACATTCCAAAATATAAAATAATTCATTCCTGACATTGAGAATAATTGTTGCCAATATTTTGATATTCTCCTTCCAACAACTTTAAAGCTCTCACATATAAATCCATATTTCCCACAATTAGCACATCATAAATATTGACCTGTGACTATTATTTTCTTTGACATTAAATCATAATTTTTTTCCTTTATGTTTTTTTTGTCTTATTTTTTAGAGAGGGTCTTGGTATGTACCCAAGTCAGACCTTAAATTCATTATGTAGTCCAAGCTAGCCTCAAACTTATAGCAAAGCCCTGTCTCAGCCTCCTGAGTTTTGCTATTACAGGCATATGGCAACATATCCAATTTTTTTTTAATATCATCATTCTTCTTTATCAGTTTTTTAATGACTGCATAGTATTTTTTTTTCATTTTTCTAGACAGGGTTTCTCTGTGTAGCCCTGGCTGTTCTGGAACTCTGTAGACTAGGCTGGCCTCGAACTCAGAAATCTGCCTGCCTCTGCAACCCAAGTGCTGGGATGGCCACCACTGCCCAGCATAGTATTTCATTATATATTTTTTAAGTCTTCTGGCTTGCTTCCAACTTCAAAGTATGTGATAGTCACGAAGTCTTTGTATACCTTTGTATACCTTTATGGTAAAAATCACTACATTTTTAGTCACCACTTCTAAAAGAGTTATGATACTTTCCAACTATGTGTAAGGTCCTGTGTTCTGTCTCCATCACTGGGATGAGAAGAGTGAAAGAAGCTACCCAACACTTAGATGCCAAACAAATCATGGTATGTTACCAAGTAGAGAGCAGGGAATTATTATACCGTGGTCTAACTTTTGGAACAATATGGTGCACATATTTATGTGTATTTATATGTACAAAAGATACAATCTGCATATATGGTGTCATTTTTCTCTACATGATAAAAGTAAAGACACTTTTCCATTGTACAATTCCATGATCTTTCATGACTATCTACAGGCAACACACTTGGCTGAGGCTCCAGGGACCCACAGACATGGCAGCATCTAAAACCATCTATTTTTATCTTTTACTGAATCACTAAGTGGGAGCAGCAGAAAATGCTTTCTTACCTGGCAGAGAGTCTGTGTCGATGTCTGAGGAGTCAAATTTATTTTTGAAGTTGGTGTTAACATAAATGTTTTCTGAAAACATGTTGAGAAGAAATTTTCCCCTGCCCTCAGAAGATGTGTGTCATCCCGTCTTTAAAATATCTCCTGAACAGGAAAGAAACGTGGCAGCAAATAATCCCAATACCAGCTAAGGATGAGAGGCAGTAACAGAGAGCTGCCCTCAGTTTGCAGCATAAAATAAAGTCCACTCCCCTGGGCTACAAAGGGAGTATCACAGAGTGAAAATGCACACAGCTCAATCATAGAATTACCAAGAACTCAGTGGGGGAGAGAAGAAAACAGGAAGGAATGGAAAAGAGGAACCAGGTCATTAAAGAAGTCAAACTCTCTACAGAGTTGAGATTCTTTTTTTTTTTTAATTTATTTTTTTTTACACTCCAGATTTTATCTATGACCCCTCGCCCCATCCACCCTCTACCTGTTCCACTTCTGGCACTCACCCTGAGCCACCTTCCACCAATCAAGCCTCCTTTACCCAGTGTGTGCCAATTTCTACTCATGATCTCTGAAGAGCTACCAGTTGGTCTTCCTGGGGCTCTAACACCACACTCAAGTCTCTGTGGTGGACAGAAACATTCTCCATCCCAAAGGCACCTAGTCCACACCCTAGACGGTGGCACCACACAGGGACACCGCCTTCACCCTGCTCAGTCTCTGGAGCCCTCACCAGCTCTACCTTATACATGGACACTCTCTCTAACCTGCCTGGGCTCTGACAGACCATTTCCTCCACGTCCTAGCAAGGATTCTCTCTTTATCTTGAAAGTCACTGAGTTTCCAGCCTGTATTCCCCACTGCCACACCCTGTGCCTCGCCTGGCTCCTGAAACCCATGCCTGGTTTACCCTCTGCAAGGAAGGTCCCATCATCCGGCTTAGTCTCCAAATCTCAACCTGACTTGGAGCCAACACTATGCACGGTGCCCATCCTCACCTCTCCCAAATGCCAAGGTATCACCCCACACTGTCCTAGGACCCTCTGCTCACTCGTGTGGGTTCTGACTTCCCGTGAGAAGTGCCCTCACCCTATTTGAGTTCAGACTGCACCTGCCCACAGTCAGATATAGCTGCCCTCCCCTCCTCTCAGGTGGCTATTTGTGGAGCCACTCCCCCAGTCCAGACACTTTCTCATCAGCATGCTGATACTTCCCTCACTGCTTGGGGCTTGAGTTCTGCCGTCAAGCCAGCCCTCTGCACAGTCAGATCATTGCCATCCTACTATGGACACCTACCCTGACTGAAATTGAATTATTTAGTAAGGAAACAGGAAATAGCATGTTTAAAGGATAGAAGAAGGGCAAGAAAATTCGTAGTTCTCTGTACGAGGTTCAGGGACGCAGTGATTCATGGGCACACACCCTCCCGCCAGTAATGGCTCATTCCCAGAGTCTCTATCCTTCGAGCTCCTTCTGTAAAAGTGAGTTCTAAAGTTGCCATATCTCCCTGGGGGGTCGGAGGAGGAAATAACATTATGAGCAAACTACACTGTGTCATCCACAGTCCCAGTAACCAGCTGATTTACAACATCAAGCGTTTATTTCTCAATCACATTTCATTTGTACTTAGGATCTGCCCAAGGCTGACTCTAATGCTACTTGGATCGTCTCCATGTGTTTCCTCATTCTGGAGACAAGGCCACAAAGCAGTTGAGCATGCATCATATTCCTCTGTTTTAATATGGTGGTCGGGGCCGGTGGTATAGCTTGACAAGCATCTTCTACCTTCAAGCCTGTTGTTTGCTACCAAGCCTGACAACCTGAGTTCAATCCCTGGATCTCACATGGTAAGAGAGAACCATCTCTTACACTTTGTTCTAACTTCCGTGTTTATACACCTGCACACAAGAGTACACACAAGAAAGAAAGAAAGAAAGAAAGAAAGAAAGAAAGAAAGAAAGAAAGAAAGAAAGAAAGAAAGAAAGAAAGAAGGAGTGCAGTGGTCATTATAAAGTCACATAATATTGGCCAATGGCAGCCACTTGCACAAACATATGAATTAGGTAGAGAGAATACCTATACTGTAGGTGCTACAGGAAGATGAATAAAAACACCAAAGTTGGGCTAGAGAAATGGCTCAGAGGTTAAGAGCACTGACTACTCTTTCAAAGGTCCTGAGTTCAATTCCCAGCAACCATATGGGATCTGATGGCATCTTCTGGTGTGTCTGAGGACAGCAACAGTGTACTCACATACATAAAATAAATTAAAAAAAATTTTTTTAAAAAAGTTTAATTCTCCCACAGAGAATCATGCAGACTTTTGAACAATTATGCAAACTACTTCCCATCTCTTTACATTATCTAGCTAAAGGATCTCTAATGGCGGCCTCAGAAATGTGGCATAAATAGCAAAGGAAACAATTAGCAAAGTAAAGAGACAGCTTACAGAAGAAAAGCTTATACCCTAAGAAAAAAATCTTTCCCAAATGCACATCCAACAGGACTATGAACTGGACAAAAAGTACCCAGGGGAAGAAAGGCAGATGGCCAATAGACACATTCAAAAATACTTAGCCATAAGAGAAATGAAATTTTAAACATTTTTTGAAATTTCATCTCACATCAATCAAAATGGAGTCTATCAAAAATACAAATGCTGGTGTGGATGCAGAGAAAGAGGACCTTTCTAGTTGCTAGTTAAAGTGTGAACCCATAGTCACCATGGGAATCAGTAGTGAGCTTCTTCAAGAGCTAAAAGTAGGATTTCTGTACAGCCTGACTCTATACCACTTCTGTGTAGAAATCCAGAGAAACCTCAAGTCACCACATCACAGAGACACTTGCACGACCACATGTATTGCTGTGTTATTTGCAATAGACTACTTATGAAATCCACCTAGATACCCATCCACACATGAAGAAAGAAATCATGGTACGTATATTCAATGGAATTTTAATCCAACTGTAAAGAACAAAGTTATGCCATTAGCAAGAAGATGGACAGACCTGGACATCATTACATTAAACAAAATAAGTCAGACCCAAAAAAAAAGATGTTCATGGTATGTCTTAACTTGTTCATTTCCTCTCTGCCTGTTGTGTTATTTTGCTCTTTACCTGTACAAGAAGGAATTTGTCTGGCTTTTTTTCCCCCAGTCCCTACTGGGTAGCTTCTAGCAGCTTTGGAATTTCCTAAGTGGCATTAGTACTTTGTTGTTTCTTGTGTGTACTTGGAAAGTTTATGATGACAAGATGATTGGGCAGGCTTGTGGGGAGGGTCTTCAGAAACACTAATCTTGTGATTAATTAAAGTGCTTGATCTTTGACTTATCCATCCAGGGAGAAAACAGATGCAAGAAAATGAGTGTGACCTCATGCCTTAACACACATATGGTAATCCTATCTCTCACTATCTACAGAAATCAGCTCAAAATGATCAGACACTTAAATGCAAGCCATGAAAACACTAGGGGAAAAGAACATAGATGAGCTATAAAAAAGAGTGAAATTGGGGCAGGTGAGATGGCTCAGCAGGTAGATGTGCTTGTTAACAAGCCTGATGACCCAAGTTTAATCTGTGGGACTCAAGTGCCACAGGGAAATAACTGAATCCCCTATGCAAGTTGTCTTCTGACTACCCTGTGTTGGGTAAGGCTTTTTAATTTAACAGGAGCTACAGCTCTTAGAGAAAAGAAACTCTTTCCCTCCCAGCAGCTAATATTTGCCAAAACCTCTGCAGCTAAGGGTGAATTTCATGCCCAACTCCCATGCCCACCTGGGATTTGGAATGCTTTGTTTGTGCCTTCTCTACCAACCACTGAGTCCATATGTGCAGATGCCCTGCGGTATCCTATTTATTAATTGTTCATCTAAATGTCAATTAACTATTGAAGTTCTATTCAAAAGGTCTTTTCCTGAGACACTGGAGTCAAACATAACCTTTACTTTCTAGCTCTGTCAGATCCAGAATACAAAGTCTTGTGTTGAGGTTCTTGATAGATTTTTGAGTTGAGTTTTGCACAGGATAAGTAATAAGAATCTAGTTTCATTCTTCTACATGTAGTCGTCCAGCTTGACCAGCACCATTTGTTCATGTGGGACAAGCAAAACCAGGGAAAACAAGCCTGAACAAGAGTGAGATCCGGAAGCATCTAAAACCAGGAAAATCTCAACTGATGATGGCCCTGCCTTTACCAGTTCCCAATTCAAAACCTTCTGCTCACAATGGAAAATTGCCCACCACACAGGGAGTTTTTTTACAACCCCCAAGTCCAAGGGATAATAGAAAAAACATATCAAACCCTAAACATCCAAGTCATAAAACAAAAAGCAAATGTCCAACCCCGTATCACACAATTAACAATGGTTCTAACTGCCCTAAATATACTTAACATTTACAAGAGCTCCAAACATCCTCCTATCTCCTTCTATTTGCACACACCAAGAATAACTCCTCCCATCCTAGCACAATGGCACAATCCCTTTAGATGATATTTGGAAGAGACCAGACCTCTACTTTACAATTGGAAGAAATTTTGCTTGTGTCTTTCCGCAGGACCAGCCTAGGCCTATTTGGGTCTCTACCAGGAATATCCGACCCCACCCCATTGATCAAGAAGATGGCTTGCCTCTTGATGTCAAGTCAAGCACAGAGGAGGTGGGAAGAGGTGGAGAGACCCCACCCCTGACACAACAACAGGATCTCCTAGAAGGACATCCATGACCTACCTGTGGTCACTGCCTAGGCTACGTGCCCTCCACAGACTTCCCTTTTCTCTATTTTTTTAATAGCCTAAAGTAGATCATTTTTTATTTTTATTTATTTTTAATTGGATATTTTATTTATTTATAATACAGATGTCATCCCCTTTCCCCATTTCCCCTCCCTAGAACCCCCTATCCTATACCCCCTCTTCCTTTATGCTTTTATCTATTTTTCTTTTGAGATTAAGCTTGTGTGCTTTTTATTTTATGTTATTTTTTTATTTCATGTACACTGGTGTCTTGCCTGCATGTATAAGGGAGTAAGATCCCCTGGAACAAGAATTACAAACAGTTGTGAGCTGCTATGTGGGAGCTGGGAATTGAACTCAGGTCCTCTAGAAAAGCAGCCAGTGCTCTTAACTACTGAGCCTTCACCCCAGCCCTCTTTTCTCTATTCTTATGGCTGTTTTCAATATCCTTCATTCTAACTCTGCTACTGCCCAGCCTCTTGCTAATGCTCCCAATACCCACCACTGGAGACTCTTTGCTAGGGAGACTTAAAATAGACAACAAAATTGCAAGAACCCCGGACCACCCACTTAAAGGATGCCAGACCATTACCTACTAACCCCAGACTTTTCTTCTACTTTTCCTACAACACAAGTGAGTGACTCCAGGTGGCCTCCATATATGGAGGTTGCAGACATTGGGGATACCAAATTGGATCCACCAGCCAATGATGGCTCCATGCTTGCCAACATTTTCAGCTTTCCATCAGCAATCCCTGGGGGGAACAATGGCAGACGGGGGTCATGGGTAAGCTCTACCCTAATGGTTATACTAATTACCCCATAGCAAACTACATGTCTCTCACCAGCTTGCCCCTACCTCCAAATTGGTCTTTACCCACATTAACATTTTCACTGGGAAATTCAAACTCAGAAGGAGCTCCAAGCCACTCTCCTGGCTGCAATACATCCAACATATGCTGACCTCCTTCCCCTAACCACCCACCCCAAATGGTCTCAATACTTCTGTGCTTACCTCTCCCTGTGGCTATCAGCAATAGTTCCCATAATCATCTCACTGAACCCCGTGGACCCTTACCCATTGGGAAATCACAAAGCGTTCCTCTCTTCAGTCAATCTCTCCCTGTGTGCCTTATCCTCTTCAAGATCCTGTCCTACATGTTCCTGTAACATCATGTCACCAAGCATTGTGTGCTAACCACCACCCCCTCTCTGGTACAATAACACTACTGGTTCCTGCATTAAACTTCCTTTTCAAGGTTTCTGCACCCCCATAATGGCTGCTCCCCAGGTTTGTCTCTATGAGCCTAGAGAACTTACTTCACAGCTGGGAGAAGACTGAAAGAAAAGAGAACTCTTCATCCCTCTGTTCACTAAACTGGGTCTCACAGGCTCACTGTTGTGTTTTATAAAAAGATAAGGAAGAAAGAAGGAATATGTTTGGTGGAGGTACAGTACAGGGTGCCTCTGCGGGTGCATGCTGAGGCATCCCTTCCTCCCTGATGGACCAGTCCACATGACAGATGGTATAGTATAGAATAGAGTTTATTCAGGGCATAGGGAGGGGAGTTGAGGGAGTTAGAGACAGAGAAAGGCAGAGAGAGAGAGTAGAGGAGTAGAAGCCAGCCATGAGCATTTGGAGAGAGAAGCCTCTTTGTCAAGCTGAGGGGAAGTTGGGTCTGGTTTTATGCCAGTACTGTATTGTCTTTATTACTATACTTCTGTGTTATGACTTAAAATCTTGGATAATAATGTCTTCTGCTGTTTTTGTTTTGTTTTGTTTTGTTTTTCATCATTGTTGTTCGAGATTGTTTTGGCAATCCTGAGTCTTTTGTATTTCCAGGTGAAACTTAAGATTAGTTGTCCAATTTCCACGAAAGCTGTTTTAAAATGTAAGGGGTATGCATTGGCTCTGTAGCTTTCAGTAGGCTGCCATTTTCAAAAGATTAAACCTGCTAATCCATAAGCGGGTGGGGGGGGGGTGATCTTTCCATCTTTGGCATCTTCCTCAATTTCTTTCATTGGCATCTTAAAAGTTTTTGAAATGTGCTTTAAGTAACAAAAAATTTTAAAGGTCAGAACATGTCTGCCATGGCTGACTTGAGTGCTCTGGTGACTTAGTCACAAAGAGGAAAGGAGAAGTGACCTCGTCATGTGTTCTTCGTTCCTCTCAGAGAGGAAGAGATGCAAACTGAAGGACTGAGCCATTTGATCCTGCAGAGAGAAGATACTCCCTCAGCTGTACCAGTGAAGCAGCTTGAGTTTCCTTTGCTCCTCCTCATCTGTGTGAGCTCTGTGCTGTCTGCTCTGGCTCACTGGCAGCCTGTATCCACCTCTGCTTCCTTCCATCCTTTCATCCTGTGTTTCTAGATCATGGCAGCCCAACTCTTGATAAAGAATGATGACGTAGTAGAACAAAGTCCAACAACATAGCCCAGGATAGACTATAATATCAAACAGGACTAAGTGGTAAGAAAATAGAAAGCTCAGAGAATGGGCAGAATTGTGGGTAAGTTCAGTCAGGTGTGCAGGTGACTGTAAAACATTGTCACCTTTCCAGAGAGCTCGACACAAAACCAAGTCTTCAACGAACGATCCCTCTGCAGGACTTGGAAACCAGATTTATCCCAGTAGCTCATACGAGAATTGGGATGGAAAAGACAGATACCACAAAACCGGGGGAAGGAAGATCAGCTGGTTGTGTGATTTTTGATTGTCCTTTGCCCCTATCAGAGGACTCAAAGGTTGCAGCTTTTCGGGTCTGGGAAGCTGAAACCAATCAAGGTGATATGAGTAAACCCTCAGGGCCACAGTCCCATTCATTCAAGATTCTAACGTAAGCTCTGAACTCACTGATAGATTTTCTTTCATAAATATTTTAAGACAAAAATTACAAATAATACTTTTTAAACTTTTAATTCCTTAATATAAATGGCTTGAGTTAGTTTGCTCCCCCAAAAAGTCTCTTTTCTAATTTTTCTGTAAATATTAAAAATCTTTCATTAAAGAAAAAAAATCATTTTGACCTCAAATAATCTCATTAATCGATATTATTTTCACTAGGGTTGAATCGGATCCTTACAGTCTAACCATAGAGGCCAACCAGAAACAGACAGGCAGTCCCAGATTCAGCGGCTCAGCTTGAATCATCTAAGTCTGTGAAAATGGATTTAGGTGGCTGAAGTGAAGTAACTCTGTTCTGATAAAAGATTAACAGGGCATCAATCTTTTCATGCAATAATTCATAGTAAACAGAATGTAACCACAGTATGAAGAAATATATATATGCATATATATACGTATATATACATATATATGGAGAGAGAGAGAGAGAGAGAGAGAGAGAGAGAGAGAGAGAGAGAGAGATCCAGAGAGATCCAGAGAGATCCAGAGAGATCCAAAGAAATAGTAAGTGCATGGAACTTAGAATACGTGGAGTTGGTTTTGGGCTTTTTGTTGTTTGGGGGAGTAGATTTATTTTATGTATATGAGTATAATACCATCACTGTCTTCAGCCACACTAGAAGAGGGCATCTAATCCCATTACAGATGGTTGTGAGCCACCATGTGGTTGCTGGGAATTGAACTCAGGAACTCAGAAAGAGCAGTCAGTGATCTTAACCGCTGAGCCATCTCTCCAGTCCCAGTATTGTTTTTCTTTTTGTTATCAGATTTACAATTTGAAATAAGTATGTTTAATATGCCATAAGATAAAATCAACACTGAGATTTCCATGAGGAACTGGAAATTGGTTTTTTTTTTTTTTTTTTTTTTTTTTTTTTTAAGCAAACAGTGAAAGAGCTGAAGAATGCAGTGGCTGTCATTAAGTACTCAGTGGGTGGGTAATGCCACCTGCAGGGACACATCTGTAAGTGTGGAGAAGCCAGAGCCCAGCCCGCTGGCCCTGCTGACTGTTCGGTGCTTTCCTGTGAACACAGCGGCAGCAGCTGGAAGGCACTAGATCCAAATTCAACGCTCAGACCTAGGCCAGTCTGAGATCCTTGGAAGAAAAGGCTGCTCCTTCCTACACAGGAAAAGCTCCTGAGATGCCAGTTCAGAGCACTCGGGCTGCTGTGGCCACCTGATCCTACACGGAGCAACAGCAGCCACTGCAAGCCCTGAACTAGGCGCAGAGGGCCAGTGTGGTGCGGGGCAGTGTGCACAGACGACCCCTGAGGCTGTAACAGGTGCTAGCCCACTCGTGGCAGGAGCCTGGCCAGTGCAAGCGCTTCAAGCGTGCAGGTGCCAGCCACCTTCTTTGCCCTTCCCTTCTCAGCATCTCCCTGAAGGCGCTGCACAGACCAGAAGCTCTGGGACCTGCTGTGGGTGACCACACCCTTCTCCAGATTCACCACTCTCCCAGTCCCCAGTTCCCACACAGAGTTATTCGGTGCCCTCCAGGACAGTGGTGGCCTCACGCTATATCTTTACACAGTGGCCTTCCTCAGGTGCATGGGGAAGCTGGAAGAAATGGAGCCTCTGTAGCTGGTGGCGCTACTAGGGTACTAGGGTCTTCCCCCTCTTCCTTACTGTATGGGCCTGAGATACAGCACTCTCCCATCTCCCTGTGCGCGTTGCCCATCTGGTCGATGGGCTGAGCAACTTTTGCTTGCTGGATGCCTTTTCAGGTTTCAAGTCAAGCTGAAGCTATGCAAGAGACAGAAAGCCAGTTTTCAATATCTGACCCCTGATACTCACCGGAACGCTTGGAAATACCAGCTATTCTGCAAAATGTGCAAATCAGCCGCTGAGGAAGGTCGCTAAATTGCAGAGGCCTCCCCAGAGCACAGCAATTAGGGCATTCATACACCAGTGCCCTCGTAAAAACAAGTCTGAACTCAAATAATAGAAAAGAGAAGCCTGGTCCAGGGCCCCCTGCAGATTTTTCCTCAGAAGTAGCTGTAAGAGGTAAGCCACTCACTAGTGCCACTGTCCTACCCTTGGAGGCTGTTCCTTCCCTTGGGTGTGCTCCAGCAAGTGTCAAGCTCTGAATATCTCAACAGAAAGTAGAAACCTCCCACCCCCACCCCTTCACCAAAACAGCTACTGCTATGCGGGCTCCAGGTGGTGACAGGTGACTGAGATGCTCTCAGGTGATCAAAATCCTCCTGGCTCCTGGGTCCTTGCCTTGTAGAATACAAACAGTTCCTCTCTGGTCTGTAGGGAACAGTTCCCTGCCCTGGCACTGTGTGAATTGTCTGGGAATGGCTGGGTTAAAACAGTTCACTGTTACCCTAGTGTGGCTTAAATTACAGACCACAGGTGGCTCTTCACCTGCTGCCTCTGCTCCACCTCCTCAGCCAAAAGTGATGCAAGTTTCCCAATACTTGGGCAGCCTGCAGTCTCAGCACTCAAGACCAAGAGGAGGGCAGGTCATGACACCAAAGGGTGTTCAAATACATTAGAAACTGTTCAAATCTGTAGAACTAGAAGGTGATGTGAGTGTGTTTTGCTGTTTTGCAGAAAGAAAAAAAAGTCCAAAAATGTGTAATGTGATTAAAAATGTGTTCAGTTGTGGCTGATAGCCTAACCCATCAGGTTTAAAGTAACAGCTGAGTTAGTGTTTCTTACAGGCCCGTTCATGGATTTGGGCTCACCAGGGTAGTTTTTACTTTAATATTGCTCTGTAAACACAGACCTTATTTAATTTTGTGACATACCCATTTATTTAAAGGTGCTCTGGGGAAATTTAAAGAGGAAGTGAAATGTGTCCATAAAATACAAAGAAGCAGGAAGCAGTCCAGCACTGAATACCAGGGCAGTGTGGGGTGGTGTGTTCCACACATCTTTAAACCCGGGACTCAGGAGGCAGATCTCTGAATCTGAGGCCAGCCTGATTTACAGAACCAGTTCCAGGACAGCTAGGACTACACAGAGAAACCCTGTCTTGAAGAAAAAAAAACTGTTTTTAAAGTCCTCTCCCCACCCCGGAATTATTGTGTAAATTCTCTGGAAAGTGAACTTGTAAATCTGACAACACTCGAAACCAAAACTTGCATAAAAATAACTTGAATTTGGTTATGGTCAAGAAATAAGTGGCTAGTGAGAGACTCAGTTTCGGCAACTCTGGAGGATACATGGTGATGGGCATGTGTGGACAAAATATGTGTGGAATCTTTACAAGTAAATTTCTCGGGAAGAAATATAATAGCAATTTCAAGGAGCTGGGTATCGGGAGAAATAATAGGGTTTTAATAGTAAACTGAAAATTTCAGATCAAAGATAAGTTCTGGGGATCCAAATGTGCACTGATCCTGGTGACAACAGTCGATGATATTGTAGTGTGTATATGAATTTTTTTAGGAAGACCTTAAGAGCTCTTACTACACAAACACAGATAAATGGCCACCGTCTTCAGTAACTGTGTTAAGTAACCTGTAATCATTTCCTAGTATATACACACATCACATCACCACATCGGGTACCTTAAGTATCCAAATGTTTATTTGTCCATTCTACATCAACAAAGCCGAAGAGGAAAGACCAACAGCGGACGGAGGGCAGAAGCACATCATCCAACCAGTGACTAAAGCCTCTGCAGCCAGACAGATGTTAGGAGAGAGACACATGTGCTTTCTGTGTGCACTAAGGGGTCTCTAGCATAGTGTCTGGCATGGAGAAAAGGCTTGCTTTATGAATGAGGAAATGAATGAATATGTGCAAAAGCGAGCTGGTGCTCTCATAAATAGAAGGATCAGTTACCTACCTACCTAAAATTCTGCAGACATTTCTTACACATAGAGAATTTACTAAGAAGCTGGGTGGTAGTGGTGCACACCTTTAATTCCAGCACTCCAGAAACAAAAGCAAGATGATTTCTGTGAGTTTGAGGCCAGGCTCATTTGCATAGTGAGTTCTAGGACAGCCAGAGATACATAGTGGGACCCTGTCTCCAAAGACAGAGAGAGAGAGAGAGAGAGAGAGAGAGAGAGAGAGAGAGAGAGAGAGAAGCAAGTCCCTGTTAGATCCCTAAGAGGACTGAATGAAGAACTTCCTAGTTGTCTCTATAATCACAACTTCCACTCCAATCACATCGTGTGTCTGTTGAGAAGGCTTCATTCATAGGTAGAGTCGCATCATCTCACAAACCAACCTATGATTACCGTCACAAGGGGCGACACTCCAGCCCCATCCTTTAACGTTTCGATGGTAACTTAGCACAACACACAATTCTGTGTTGCCACTGGGTTCGTCTGAGTGCCAGGATCTGAAAGAGAAAAAGATAAGGGTAACTCTCTCAGTGATGCTTTGAAAAGGCACTAGCGGGCTGAAAGCTGGGAGTGGACTTGTGGAAATCAAGGTCACGTGTGCCCAAGTCACTCCTCCACTGCTCACGAAGTTTCTCCTCTACTTGAATCTCTGGCGTTTCCCTTGACAGCTGAGGCCACAGCAGACAATTATCACACCTTACTGGATTAGATATTCACCAGCAAGCATCTCAAAGGCTCACCTTTATTTGATCCTCCTTACATCCTGTCTAAGGCTTTCTTATCAAATGAAAATATTTCACACTGGTACCATGAGCCAATTGTTTGATCCTTTTTTTTAAATAACATTTTTATTTATTATTTGAAAACATAATACAATATATTTTGATCATAATCTTTCCTGTCTCCAACTTCTTCTGGATCCTCCTCAAACCTACTACTCACCCAACTTCACATTCTTTCTCTCTTTTAAAAAAAAAAAAATATATATATATATACAAACAAAAAACCCAAAAACATAGGGTCTTTTTTGGCAACTACTCCTGAACATGGGGCCTGCCCTGGAGTGTGGTTGATATACCCAGTAACACTCCATTGGAGAAAAATGATTTTCCTTCTTCAGAAGCTATCAATTGGGAATAACTTGTTGGTTAGGGTTTGACTTTGTGCCCACTTCCCCTTCTCTGTGCTGAGATTTTGTCTAGCGTGAGCTTGTGCAGGCCCTGTACATGCTGTCTCAGTCTCTGTGCTCTTTTAAGTGGAATGACTTAGAACCTAAGGGACTAATTAAAATATACATATCTCCTATTTATTATACCTTGAGCAAGTAATTAAATTTCTGATATTCTCAGTACCTTATCCTAAGATTTGGGACCACAGTTACCATCGCCATATATTTCACTCTATAGATAGAAAGACCAAGATGATGATAATACACTAAAAAGTAAGTTTTAAAAATTTATATATTAAAAATAAATAAGCCTATCTAGGGATGCTTTGCTTTTGAGAAATATCGCCTTTTAATAATCAATTATGATTGTAGCATGAATTTTTTATCAAGATATAAACAGTGAAAGGGCACAGAAAAAATTTACCTAGATCTGAGGGCCATGGTAGGATACTCTGAATCAATTACTGAGATTTTTCAAATTCAATGTCCTCATCTCTAAAAGAGGAAATGGTAATGTCCCTCATAATATGTGATTAAATACATTAACAAGCCAGGCCATGGTGGCACACACCTTTGATCCCAGCTCTTGGGAGGCAGAGGCAGGACGATCTCTGAGTTTGAGGCCAGCCTGGTCTACAGAGTGAGATCTAGGGCAGCCAGGGCTACACAGAGAAACCTTATCTCAAAAAAAAAAAAAAAAAAAAAGATACATGCATGCATACATACATGCATGCATATATACATACATACATACATACAAACATACATACATA
The DNA here is from genome assembly GCF_011762505.2 of Arvicanthis niloticus. Taxonomy (NCBI): domain Eukaryota; kingdom Metazoa; phylum Chordata; class Mammalia; order Rodentia; family Muridae; genus Arvicanthis; species Arvicanthis niloticus. Next base: position 45,663 of record NW_023045945.1, read on the forward strand.
CATACATACATACATACATACATACATAAAACAATAATAAAATTACTGAGCCTAGTACAAAGCAACTAAAACATGCTAGTTCAGTCCTATAATCCAACACATTAAATTCTCTGCATGACACAGGGCTCAGGACTCCTCAGCTCTAGACTTACGTGGCATTTTGATCGTATGGCGTCTGATCAACCCACTGCCATTGTCCATGGCCTTCTGGATCTGACAGCCCCAGATAATAAGCAGCATGAGGGTTCAGAGTGTTGGTGATGAAATCCTAAAAGGAAAAAAAGAAAGAGAAATCAGCCTGGGTTGTGTAGGTTGGTTAGTGAGTTTGTCTGCTTGCTTGCTTGCTTGCTTGCTTGCTTGCTTGCTTGCTTGCTTGCTTGCTTGCTTGCTTGTTGGGCTATTGGAAATTGATGTCTACTGGGAAAGGGACAGTCAACTTCAAGGATGCAGCCTCCTGATAGGCCATCCATGTTCCCAAAGATGGCCCTACATTCATGTACACACTGGCAACATTGAGTGTACTCAATGGATTTAAAATAATTTTTAAGAACACATTGTGTTCTTAATAATTAATAGAATAGAGGTTGGGGGACAGGAGACAAGTTGGAAGGGAAAGGAGTGTGGAGGACTTGATCAAATATTATATACATCTGTATATTTAACAATAAAATACTTTCTTCTTTAATTATTCATTCAGGTATAGGAATGTGTAGGGATAGCATGGTCATTGATACAGATTTACAACACAGAATGAGCAAATCAGAGTTGCCAGTATGTCAGTGTTTTTAAACATGGTCTTTAAATCTATATTAAAAATGTGCATGTATATTTTTACAAGTACAGGATAACATTTCATCTGAGTTCTTTATGATTACACAAATATAAGAAGAAAGGAACAGTATGTAAAATTTGTCACTCGAGGAACCCCACTCGCATTACATATAAAAGCAATCTCTATCCTCAATCCTAAAGAATTACTAGCTAAGCCTTACTTCCTTTCCTTACTATGAGTTGGAAAGCCTTTTCTGATGGAAAGCCTTCTGCTACAGCATCAACACCCATGTCAACAAAACTCCCTTTTAATAGAAACAAGCAGACAGTACGGCAGGCCCAGACCCCACTCTCTCCCAGGATGCACCTGCTCTTCCTGGCTGCGGATCACCAACAGATGAGCACCCCTGAGGGAGCATTTCTCCTCACTCTTATTCCAAGATGCAGAGTCACTGGAAGTGAAGTAGCAGCGGGAACCAAATGGCTTCCAGTTCTTTGGACAACAGCTCCAGATTTTGTCTTTATTGGAAGGAAGGGAAATGTAAGTACAAAGCACAGTATTTAAATAAGGCAGAACACACACATACAAAAAAAAAAAAAAATACTGAGGGCTCAGAAGAAAGTAACTCATCATGTCAAGAACCAGAAGGATGTCAAATTCAAAACAAAACAAAAGAATAATATATAGCAAGAAGCAAGGTAAAACACCCCTCCACTGTAAACTCCCCTCCAAGACTCTGGTAACCTCATGAAAGAGGGAGTGGAAAGAATGTAAGGGCCAGAGGATGGAAAGGAGTGTTGATTTCTGGACATGACATGACTACTGTACATTAGAAACTCATAATGGTGGTGAACCACTCAAGACGGAGCCCATCACCTACCCTTTCTAGAGCTCAGCAGTTAAAGGTTGCAGAATGAGGAAGTCACGTTCTTCAGTGGTGTAGCCACTGATACACTGCCTTTATCAAGTAATTAACTATCCCACCCCACCCCACCATGCTGGTGTGGCTCCCAGAAAGAAAGACAGGAGAGTAAGAGGAAGAAGTAAGAAGAGGATTTGGAACAAAGAAGGATCTTGGTGGGAACGCACAGAGGATTAAAAGAAGAGAATGGGAGACTTTGATCAAAGAACATTATATATGCATAAAAATATAAAAGAATATTATTAAAGCAGAAAGATAACAATAATGTTAGAATTTTCTGAACAAGCTTTAAAGCACCCATGATAAAAGAGCTTCAGTGAGCATGATAACCTATGGGGTGCAGTCGTGGCATGAATACCTTGGTGGTAACCAACACCTTTCTAATTGGACTTAAGCTCCATTCAACAAGAGGGAAATCATGCCTGGAACTAGAAATCTATCTAACTATCCAGGGCTAGTGAAGTCATAGATCTTGGAGAAGAACCTACAACTACCACCTTATTAAACCAGCATAATCCCTAACTATACTCTAAATGTTTATCCTTATACCCACAGATAAGTGTCCTCACCCCTCATCAAGAAGACTTCTCTATGCAACACAAGCAGATCATTACTGAAAACCACAACCAATCAAAACGCAGAGTTGTGGAGCCCATTCACAGAGGATACATCTACAAAACAACTCCAGCACCTAAGGCTCAGGGATCCTTTCAACAAGAGAGGGTGGACAGAGTGAAAGGCTGAGAGGAACAGGGAGTTTGCTATGAGATTGTGTCTCCTAGAAACAGAAGCTACACTTGTAAAGTCTCCCCAGCATGACTGCCTAAGCATGAGCTGAAAACAAGGACGACAATAGACGAGCTAACATGGATGGGGTGTGAGGCAGGGAGTCTACAAGGTCTCAACCCACACAAAGAACTATAGGCAACTAAGGAATACTAAGAATGGGAGAAACAGTCTTCCTCGGGGAAGAATATACCCACTGGTTCTCTAATAACAAATGGTCAACCCTGAAAACAAGCATACCCTTAACATTATACATAATGACAGGTTGTACTTCAAGGAGAGCCTCATCTATATATGATAGATAGATAGATAAATAGATAGACAGATAGATAATATACATGTAACTATTACATATGTAACAACAAAATTTAAAAAAAAAAAAAAAAAAAGGCCATAAATTTGAAAGATCATGGAGGGGTATATGGGAGGGTTTGGAGGAAGGGAAGAAGGAAATTATGTAATTATATTATAATCTCAAAAAATAAAAGAAATAACTTTAAATGCTTTAATGAGAAGATACAGCCATCTTGGAAAAAACTAAAAGCCAGAAAAGATGCAGACATCAATAAGAATCAAAATCAAATGCTTTTTTTTTTACTTGAAAAATGCAAAGGATGCACCTAATTCTGCAAAGACTTGATCTAGCAGGGTGGGGGGGGTCCTGGGGGACTGGAGCCACCCTCTCGGAGGAAAAGTGGGGTTGGCAGGAGGAACCCTGGGAGTGGGACTTGGAGGGGGGCAGCGTATGGGATGTAAATACATAAATAAATGTTTTAAAAATCTGTATTTAAAAATGCAATAACCTTTTCCATTTACAATAGATGGCACTGACGGCAGAATGGAGGAGACAGACAAATCAATGAATTGTCAAACAAAATAGTGAAAAAAAAAAACTTAACAAAAATGAAATACACAAATAAAAGAAGCCTCATATCATGATCCCAAATGTATACATAGCAGATAACACAGGACCAAGATATGAGAAGTGTAAACTGACACATGGAAAAAGAGAAATGAGACATTCTTCCGAGGCAGAGAAAACCACTCAGAAAAACAGGAAGCGTGTAAAAGGGCACTGAAGATAATTCACAAGTCAGTAAATGAGATAGAACAAGAAAAAAATCTTAGAACTCATGAGTACACTTCTAAATAATCTATATATCAAACATCAAGGTGTATTTTTACAACATATTTAACTGGGCTGGGGATGTAGCTCAGTCAGGGCATTCACCTAATGAGCAAGAAGCCCTGGGTTCCGTGCACGGCACTAATAAAACCAAATGTGATCGTGAACACTTGCAATCCCAGGACTGGGGAGGTGGAGGCAGGAGGATGCAAAGTTTAATGACATCTTCAGCTACATAATACATTCGAGACCAGCCTGGGCAGCACGAGACTCTATCTCAAAATAAAATTGAACTGAACAAAAATGAAAATACAATGTGTCAAAACCTGTAGGACACAATCCTTCAATAAATAAGAGGATGCAGGGCTACACAGGGCAATGGCTGAGAGAAGGCTAAGGACTGAGTCTGTGCATCCTGAGTTTAGGAGCCTTTTTAAATCCCAGAAGGAAGGAAACAGATTGTTGAAAGTGAAACGTGGAAGGGCCAGAAGGACCAACAAGGTGTGGTCCTAAAGCACAAAGGTGGAAAACACACAAGCATGGAATCACAACACAAAATAAATGTCTTCGGGTGCATGTAGGTACCACTGATTAAGTACAGTAATGGGTGGAAAAGACAAATCTCATTTGCATAAGAATTGCCAAATATTGCATTGCTAGGTCTAATGGCTAACAATCCACTTGTTAGCACGCTGTCCTGGAAAGGCTTACACTTGACGTTTGACAAATGAACTCCAAACACATTAAGTTTTACCTTCCACAGATGAGTGGTTTTTTATACAATGCAATTTTGCATGATTCAGTTGGTTTAGACTATTTTTTTCTTCAAGGAGATCAGAATACATCTGAAACAAAACTGGAGGGAAAAAAATAAAAGATACTCATTTTCCTGGTAGCGTTATAATTTTACTGTTTACTCATTTCTTCTCCCCCGCCCCCACCCAACCCACCTTTTTTTTTTAATGTTACTTGTTTCTTTGAGGCAGTGTCTAGCTATGCACCCCAGACTAGTCTCACCCAAGTTCCTGCCTCCTCATCCAGAGAACTAGGAGGCATGAGCCCTCACACCCAGCTCTCAATCAGTGAACCAAGACTGTCATGTTAATCCCAACTTAAAACTAACTCACAGACACAAATTGTGCAGATAGGAAACTGGGGGTGATCTTGGAGGAATTAGGGGAAAGAATGTGGGTGAATACAATCAGAATACATTGTATGAAATCCTCAAACAACTAATAGAAATATATTTTAAAATAAAAAAGAAGGAAATACACATGTCTATGATTTGTAATGAACATGTTCTGTTCTGTTCTGTTTGTTCTGTTTTTCTTTGACTAACTGATTTATATCTTTCAAATTGGGGTCTTTTCTCTTTCCCCATTGTGTCCTATGTGCTCCTTGACCCACCACATCCTGGCTTTTGCTTCTATTTCACTAAAACCATCCTGACACGATGGTGCCTACCTATACTCCAAAAACTGCGGAGGTGGAGACAGGAGGATTGCCAACTCCAGGCAAGCTTAAACTGTGTATCAAGTTCAAATCCAGTCTGAGCTACAAAATGGTACAATGATTAAAAAAAAAAAAAAAGTCACTGAAATAGACTATCAATATCCAGGGCACTTATTGTCTGCCTTGCTCTTGGACTTGACCACAGTTTCTTCCTTCTCAGCTCACAGGACACTGCTGTTTGGCCTCGCTTTTCTTGCCATCACTTCTTATTGTCTTTCATCCACCCCTCTAGAGGTGCAACACTCCCCACTGCCCAGTCACTATCCTTCCTTCTCATACTAAACCCTCTTTCCAAGTGATGGGCATATTCCCATGGTCTCGCCTGCTGCCTGAATGTGGAGGACTGGAAACCCACAGATCTTCCCTCCTGACATGCAGATAAGTACATGCTCACTGAACATGACAGATGAAGATAAACTCAACACGCTCAAAACCCAAATCTGTATCTGCTATCCTCACCCTGTTTTGTCCACCTGTGTGAATGCCTTCATCACAGCTAAGTTTGCCAAGTCTGGGTGTTGGAATGGCTTCACTTCTCAGCTTCCTTCATCCCAGATCTTAATGTTCACCAAGCCTCTTCCTCCCAGGCTCTATCTCCTTTACCATCCTTCACAGACCTTGGGTCAGTCTCTGCCGGGTGTTGGATTCACTTTCTAGCTTTTCTCTTGACCTCTAGTTTTCTCTATTCCACTTAGACACCAGTCTGACAATGCACTTCTGTGGGTCTAATTTGACTGTTTCAATTCCCTGCCTAAAGTTCGTCAGTGGCTTCTCCTGACTGTGACACACTATAAAATGCTAACAATTTTTAATATTACTACATCCATGCTTTATCTGGCCATTCACTCATTCAAAAGCAACTCTGGCTACTTCCAAGTTGAGACTTTGAGAGGCATGACTGACTCTCACTCTCCGTCTCATGCTCCAAGATGTTCAGTGAACAAAGATGGACTATCCTGATGAATGAGAGAACTGTGGTCATATTGCTCCTGTAGTCCCAGGTGACAGTCTCTTCCTTGGAAGCTATGTTGCATGCCTGGCCACATGCATGAGGATGGCTGAGCTCCAAGGGCTTCAGGAGCCTCCTAGCTGATATCAATATAATCTGCCAAGCCACAGAAGCATGAAACAAATGGCAAATCTATAGAACTTTAGAGCTACTTGTTAAGAAGCAAAAGGTACATGGAAGAAATATCTAGTGGAAAAATGCAAACCCTTTTTTTGTTTTGAAAACAAGGTCTTACAACATAGCCAGGCTGGCCTTGAACATACTATGTAGCCCAAGATGCCCTAGAATTTGCAAACCTCCTGCCTCAGTTTCCCAAGTGCTAAGATTATCAGCATGCAACACCATGCCAGCCTAGATTTTTTTTTTAATGCTGACACAGCACTTTCCCTATTCTACCACCTATGACCTCATTGCTTCTTCACTTGGCACTGTGTATCCCAAACAAGCTAGTTCACCCTTGGCCATCTCATACTTCTGGCCCATCGCTGGCCCACACAGGCCTAGATATCACCTCCTCCAACCCTACCTCAGCCTCCTGTGCTCACACCCTGCCTGTGCAACACTTCCTATACAATTTTGTAGGTGTCGATTCACTTGACCACTCTCTAAATGCTTTAAGAACTGGGCTATTGTTCTCTCTAGACCCTCTAACACACTGCCCAGCACACCGTAGATGGATATTACTAATTATTGAAGGGAAAGATAAAATGCACAAAAATATGCTTATTTTTTGACAAGTTGCCACCATGTAGCCCTGGATGGCCTGAAACTATAGAGGTCTACCTGTTTCTGACTCCTGAGTGCTGGGATTAAATTAAAGGCATGTGCCACTATGCCCAGCCTTGTCTTTAAATTTTCTAATAAATTCTGAAAGCTAACCTTATATAGAAGTCCTCTATTTGTTAAATTGGCTTAGATCTCACATAGTCTGGAGCAGGAACAAAATAATTAGAAGGAGTTCCACTAGAACACTGTCCCAGGAATAGCTTGGTCCATGTCTTCTCATCCCCGAACTATTCCAAAAGATGAGTGTCTGTGTGTCCAATGGGGCTGGCTTCTAAATGCTGCCAAGGAGACACAGCTTCATCCTCGGTACTGGATTCCAATGTAGAGGTCCCAGTCTGTCACTTTGTGACTCCAACAAACATGCACATGCTTCTCTAGTGAGAATGAATGACTTTTACAGAAAAGTCATTCTGCAATTAATTTAAACTTCCCACACTAATAATTATATGTTTCTAATGGATATGTCTCCCTTTGTGAGAGACAGACAGTGCTTACTTATTCCATTGGCATACTTACCAATCAGAGCAACAGAGAATAAGATTGCCAACAGCAGGAAAAATATCAAAAAAGCAAGAAGCAGTGTGGGAAAGCCAGGATTACTTGTGTGAATGGTGGTCTTCTTTGGGAGAGCTAAAGGGAAAAATAAACTAATTAAATCAGTAATGAATTATACAGTTCCTCGTCTTCTCCCTTTTCTACCATATTATATTAATAATACAGACTCTTGTACTGTAATTATTTTTCTATTTATTTGACAATATATTGAAACTTTAGGAAATTAGTTTGTATTTTGGGGATAATTTTATCCTGAAGGGGTCTTTGAGAGCCTCTTTCTCCACCCATACTGGAGACAGAAAGCAGAACCTCACACATGCTGAATGCAAGCTCTGTTACTAAAGTTACACGGGTCTATACTATTTCTGAGAGAATGTTTTTTAATTATTTGGATATTTTAGCCAAAGAGTGGATGGAGTTTAGGGCCTCTTGTAGAAGAATAGGAGGAAGGATTGTGGGCCCCAAAGGAGATAAGAACTCCACAGGAAGACCAGCAGAGTCAACTAACCTGGACACCTAGGACTTTCAGAGTCTGAACCACCAACAAAAGAACATACACAGTCTGGGCCTCCCTGCTTATAGGTAGCAGATGTGCAGTTTGGTCTTCCTGTGGGTCCTGAACAACTGGAGCAGGGGCTGTTCCAAAAGCTGCTGCTTGTATGTGGGATATGTTCTACTAGCTGGGCTGCCTTGTCTGACCTCAGTGGGAGAGGAAGAACCTATCCTCATAGAGACTTGAAGTGCCAAGGTGGGGGTGGGGGAAATACCCTGGGGGACTCTCACCCACTCAGAAAAGAAGGAGAGGAAAGGACTGTGGGAAGAGGTGACTGGGAGGTGGGCAGTAAGCGGGATGTGAAGCGAATGAGTAAAAATATAAAATTTAAAAGAAAAAACCCAATATGAGAGAAACAATGATCTCCATTGGATAGACATGAAAGCACAACTTTCTATCACTGATAATAACTCATTAATATCGGTATTTGAGAGACATGTGTGAGTGTGTGTGTGTGTGTGTGTGTCCCTTTATGGAGTTTTAAGGTGTATATACATGTGAGCATATTTCCCCATATGACTGACATATCACAGTCACTTATTTCTGCTCTGTTATTTTCATGGACATTTTTCTATCACCATATTTTCTTCTTTAGTATTTATTCTTTACTCTGACTACATAGTACTTTGTTATATATAGAAACAGTCTCCCGAACTGCCTTCAGTATTACCATGAAGCTTGCAATAATAGCTAAGTCTGGATAAGCATACTTCTCATGTTTAGGATATGGTCTAAGGTTATCTTTTTAGCTGTCTCTTGATTAGAAACTTTTCTGGGTTGACCGGAGCTGAGGGGGGAAGAGGCATTGAAGAGAGGGAGAAAGAACAAGAGGGTAGTGGGAGGGAGAGGCAAAATGCCGCAGGTGCTTTCACACTTGGTGAATTTAGATGTGTGCGTATGTGTGTATTTGTGTGTGTGTGTGTGTGTGTTTGTATGTATGTATTCCTGTGTGTATTCCTGTGTGTATATGCCAGTGTATGTATGTATTCATGTATGTATGTGCATGTGTGTATGCATGTGTGTGAGCATTTGTGTGTGTTTGTATGTGTGTGTATGCATGTGTATCCGTGTTTGTGTGGGGGTGTATGCATGTGTGTGGGTGTGGGTGTGGAGAAATAGATATGTGTCATAAAAGCAGAAGGGAGGACTATTTCTAAAAGGAAAGGGGTGATCAAGAGAGCTAGGAGGGAGGATGGGGTAGGGTTAGGGATGTACACGAGGGATAATGATGTCTGTATAAAATGCCACAATGAATCAAATGATTGGTTTACAAGCTAGCTAAAAAAAAAATTTTTAAATAAAATTCTCTCAGAAATAGTATAGACCCTTGTAACTCTAGTAACAGAGCTTGCATTCAGCAAGTACAAGGGCCTGCTTCCTATCCCCAGTATGGATGGAGAAAGAGACACTCAAACTCCCCTTCAAGATAAAACTATCCCCCAAATACAAACTAGTATCTTAAAGTTATGACATGTTGTTAAATAAACAGAAACCCAAGTAATAAATAACATTATTTTCACAGGTAACATCGTTTTACATAGTCAAAAATATGCAGTAGAACTCAGACTTTCTCTAAGGACAGTATCCTGAACTCATTTTTTCGCCCGGTACAAGGCAACAAGCCCTTCAAAGTTACTTTACAGACAATTCAACCTGCTAGATTGTCTCCTGTCCCACACCACAGCCTCTTAGACAGACAGTACCAACCTCCCCCAGGCCTTGTTCATAAACACCTTCGTTAGCCCCACCATTAGCTTAGACCACCAGAAAATGAGGATGTATTGTTCTGGGGGTGCGGGGAGATTTACCTGAAGATGAGTCTGAGATGGCACATGAAGAAGAGTCTGAGATGATGCCTGAGGAAACAGGTTGATTTTTGAAGTTCACATCAGTATAAATGTTTGGTAATGCCATATTGAGAAGAGACCTACTTTCTTCAGGGAACCTGTGTCAGTCTTAATATATTTTATATAAACAAGAAATAAACATGGTAAGAAATTATCCAGCATCAAGGAGAAGGTGCAGAGGCACTAAACGGGCAAGCACCTCTGAGAGTACAGCATGGAAATTTAAAACCACAGGGTGAAACTCTCTGGGCCACAGAGATCCAATACCCACAACCAGAAAAAAAGAATCACAAGCTTCAAACGCGTTCGGCATGGATATGCAAACACTGTGAAAAGTGGCCTGAACAGGGAAGAGAAAGAAATAGGAAGGAAAGGAAAAAGAGGAAGCAGGCATTTGAGAAATCTGCCCTGAAACCCATGCTCTCAGCCCTCCGCAGCAGAGTTTGGGCACTTCCACACGCAAACGTGATTTCTACAGCCAGCATGAGCTATAGCTGCTTATACGTAGACATCGCTCCATTCCCTTTAGCCGAACAGCCAAGTTCTGACATTACTTTCTAAGAGGCTCCTTGACCTCAGCACCTTTTTGGCTCTATAGAATGTGCACCACTGTAAGACAGGGCAGATTTCCTAAGTCTCTTGGGCTCCCAAAGTCTGCAACCTGTGTTCCTTCATCTTGAGAGTAAGGAGCTCCTAAAAAAAAAAAAAAAAAAAAATGGACTCTCTCTTCTGCTGTGTCAAGTACCCACCTCTTCTGGCGGTTCTTCTGCTTTCTCCAGATTATTCTCCAGCAGACTCTGGAGACTGGCAGACTGTGCCTAGCTGTCATCTACCGTCTTCACTCACGCTATGTGCTGCTTTTGAGAGTTTCCCTGGCCACACACACACACACACACACACACACACACACACAATGCCCCTGGTACATGCACCCCACACAGAGGCTGAGATCAATTCTCCCTAGTGTCTCAAGTTTGTTCTGCATCTTCTCAAGAACGTGAGGGGCTCATGGCACTGGGAGATTAAACCTTACGTGTCTTCCCTGTGGAGTCCACACAGTTCTTAACAACTCAGGAACAGGAGGAGGATACGCTTCCTCAAGCTTGGCTGTGAAGTGCAGGTACACACACACACACACATACATGTGCACGTGCCTGGAACACACAACATACCACAGTGTGGAGACGCTGTGGGGCTGGAGGAAACAGGCCCTCCTTTAGCAATGTGGCAAAGATGTAATAGACAAGAGAAGCCACAGAAAAATCTCAGAATTAGATACCTGAGGAGTGGCAGGAGGAAAAGGCCAAATGCTAGGAAATCAGCAGCATTCTTAGAACATCTAAAGGATCAGAAACAAACACTAGGTAATTTAAACCGAGAGCTGTGAAATATTTTTAAAGATATCCAATAACTACCTCAGAATAAACCAATGGGCCATCCACCAAACCAAGGGAGGCCCAGCCCCGGGAGGAACTTATCAGCGTCCACCCAAGAAGGCAGTGATGGATGGTTAGGCACAAGGGGCCTACGGCCGTACCTAGTGCTAATATGTGGAATTTCTCCAGCGAAAAAGAACCATCCTGGGATCCCACATTCAAGTGCCCAAAACCATCAACCCAAAATCACAGCTCTCACCACAAGGGAAGTGAGTGACAGTTTATTCTGGAGTCAAATATGAGTGACACTGATGTCGGGACACAGAGTCATACTCTTCCCAACGCCATGTTCTAACATGCTGCTGACATTCATAAAGTCTTTACAGTTGTGGAACGAAGCAAAGGCAGCAATTGTCCCTAATGGGGGTGACTTAAAAGAAACGTAAGAATGTTTCAAAAGAGTTCAAAAGTGAATTCAAACAATTCAAAAGAATGATAATGAATATGTTCAAATAAGTCAAAGTGAGCACAAACTCCCAGATGAATTCCAAGATACAGACATCTGAAGGAAACAAGGAAGTCAGTACAGGACATGAACCTGTAATTCGATAAGGAGAAAGAAATACTGAAGGAAAAACACAGTGAGGTGATGCTGGGAATGAAAACTTCAGTAAGTGAAAAGCTCAACAGAAAGACTCTGTAGTTAAAATGGAACACCATAAGGATAAGTGCTAGAAGACACAGCAAAGGAATTGGTACATTCAGTCAATAATTTTTTTTCCTTAAGTAATTTATTTACTCACTTTACATCCTGAATGCGCCCCCTACCTCCTCTCCTTCAAATCCTACCTTCACACCCCTAATTCCCCCTTCCCTTCTCCTAGAAGAGGATGCCCCCCATACCAACCCCTACCCTACTCCCAACCCCCAGCACATCAAGTTGCATCAGGACTAATGACATCCTCTACCACTGAAGCCAGAGGAGACAGCCCAGCTAGGGGGAAGAAATCCAAAGCCAGACAATAGGGTCAGAGACAGCCCCCACTCCAATTGTTAGGGGATCCACATGAAGACCAAGCTGTACATCTACTACATATATGTAGAGGCCCTAGGTCCAGCGCCTGCATGCTTTTGGTTGGTGGTTCAGTCTCTGCAAGCCCCCATGGGCCCAGGTTAATTTATTCTGTAGGTCTTCTTGTAGTGTCCTTGACCCTCCAGCTCCCTCAGTCCTTCCCCCAACTCTTCCACAAGACTTCCTGAGCCCTGGTTATTAACTGTGAGTCTCTGCATCTGTTTCTATCTGTTTTTGGATGAAGTATCTCAGAAGACAGTTATGCTAGGCTCCTGTCTACAAGCATAGCAGAGTATCATTAATAGTGTCAGGGGTTGGCTCTCTCCCATGGGATGGGTCTCAAGTTAGGCCAGTAATTGTATAGTCATTCCCTCAATCTCTGTTCCATCTTTATCACTGCACATACTGTAGGCAGGACAAATTTGGGGTTGATGGTTTTGTAGCTGTGCTGGTGTCTTCCTTCCTCCACTGGCTACAGGAGGTGAGCACTTCAGGTGCCATATGCCCCACTGCTAGGAGTCTAAGCTAGGGCCACCCCCATAAACTCCCAGGAGCCTCTACCATCCCAAGTCTTCAGCTGGTCCCAGAGATGCTCCCCACATATTTTTGTTCTCTCATCCAGCCCCACTCTACACACACTCGATCTGCATCTTTATTTTCTCCCTAACCACCCCCCTTCCAGTTCCCTCTCCATTACCCCACATGTCTATTTTATTTCTCCTTCTCAGTGAGATTCAAGTATTCTCTCTTGGGCATTCCTTGTTACTTAGCTGTTCTGCGCGCCTCCCAATTCCCTTTTCGCCCTCGAATAAGGACAGGAGGCAATAATCGGGTATACTGCAAACGAGGATTTACTTCTTGTCACGGTAAAGGGGAAAGACGGAAGAAGCCGGAAGCGGCCTAGCTTAAATACACCCTAGAGTGACATATTCACTTCTGATTGGCTGTTCGCTCACCACCCAATATTACGCCTCGGGATTGGCCAGTGACTTGGCAGTCTTTCTGCCTTAGCAGCTGCGCAGATAATTGTTTACTTCTGGAGAAGACACAAGGTCAGCGCCATCTTGGGATGGTAGATTATACCACCGTTAACAGCGGCTTCCTACACTTAGCTTCTTTGGGTCTGTGGATTGTAGCATAGCTATCCTGTATTTTACAGCTAATATCCACTTACAAGTGAGTATATGCCATGTGTGTCTTTCTGGGTCTAGGTTACCTCACTCAAGATGATATTTTCTAGCTTCATCTGTTTTCTTGGAAATTTCATGATGTCCTTGTTTTAATACCTGAGTAGTATTCCATTGTGTAAATATACATTTTCTTTATCCATTCTTGGGTTAAGGAACATCTAGATTGTCTCCAGTTTTTGGTTATTATAAATAAAATGGTTACAAGCAAAGTTGAGCAAATGTCCTTGTGGTACGGTAGAGCATCCTTTGGGTATATGTCCAGGAGTCATATAGCAGGGCCTTGAGGTAGAACTATTCCCAGTTTTCTGAGAAATCACCAGATTGATTTACAAAGTGGTTATACAAGTTTGCATTCCCACAAGTAATGGAGAAGTACCCCCCTTGCTCCACATCCTTGCCAGCATGTGCTACCACTTGAGCTCTCGAGTTCTGACGGGTATAAAATAAAATCTCAGAGTCATATTGATGACTAAAGACTTGAAGATTTCTTTAAGTGCTTCTTGGCCATTAGAGATTCCTACTGAGAATTCTCTGTTTTGCTCTGTACTGCATTTTTAATTGGGTTATTTCGGTTGCTGGTGTTTAATTTCTTGAGATTTTTTAAAGATATTTTGGATATTAATCCTCTGTTGGGTGTAAAGTTGATGAAGATCTTTTCCCACTCTGTAGGCTGCCATTTTGCCCTATCAGTGCTGTCCTCTGCCTTACAGAAGCTTTTCAGTTTCATGAGGTCTCATTTATTAAGTGTTGATCTCAGTGTCTGAGCTGTTGGTGTCCTGTTTAGAAAGTTGTCTCCTGTATCAGTGCATTCAAAGCTATTCCCCACTTTCTCTTTTATTAGATATAGTGTATCTGGTTTTGTGTTGAGGCCTTTGATCCACTTGGAATTTGCATTTTGTGCAGGGTAATAGATATAGATCTATTTGCATTTTTCTACATGCAGACACCCAGTTAGACCTGCACCATTTTTTCAAGATGCTTTTTGTTATCCATTGTATGATTTTGGCTTCATTGTCAAAAATCAAGCATCTGTACATGTGTGGATTTATTTCTGGATTCTAAATTCAATTCCATTGACCAACCTATCTGTCTTTATGCCAATCCAATGCTATTTTTATTATTGTTGCTCTATGGTACAGCTTGAAATGAGGAATAGTGATACCTCCAAGAGTTTTTTTGTTGTACAAGATTTTTTAGCTATTCTGGGTTTAGTTTTTTTTTCCCCATATGAAGTTGACAATTGCTCTTTCAAGGTTTGTAAAGAATTGTGTGGGAATTTTGATGGGAATTGTGTTGAATCTATAGATTGTATTTGGTAAGATGTCTATTTTTACTATGTTAATCCTATCAATACATGAGCATGGGAGATCTTTCCATCTTCTGAGATTTCCTTCAGTTTCCTTCTTCAGAAACGAAGTTTTTTGTCATACACCCTGCCCTGCCACTGACCTCATGTCCGTTCTGCCCCTGTCCAGGTACCTAGCTGTCATGTTCTGGCACATAGGTTTAAAGACCCCCGGGGGGGGGGGGGCGTCCTTCCAAGGGTCAGGGAGCGGGGCCTTTGTGAATTGGTCAGGAGTGCCACCAGTTCAGGCTGGAGAGATGGCCCAGTGGTTAAGAGCACTGACAGCTGTTTCAGAGGTCCTAAGTTCAATTCCCAGCAACCACATGGTGTCTGTAATGGGATCCGATGCCCTCTTCTGGTGTATCTGAAGATAGTGACAGTAGATATATATTCTTCAAAAAACAATAATTAAATAAATAGTACTGATTATTTGAATTGATTTTTTTTATCCAGCCACTTTGCAGAAAGTGTTTATCAGTTGTAAAAATTTCCTGGTATCATTTTGGGGGTTACTTATGTATACTACCATATCATCTGTGAATAGCAATAATTTGACTTTTTTTTTTCCAATTTGTATCCCCTTGATCTCCTTTAGTTGTCTTATTACTCCAGCTAGAATTTCAAGTACTATATTGAATAGATACAGAAAGAATGGGCAGCTTTGTCTTGTTTCTGATTTTGCTTTAAGTTTTCCTCCACTTAATTTGATGTTCAGTATTGGCCTGCTGTATTACCTTTGTTTTGTTTAGGTATGCACCTTGTATCCCTGATCTCTCCAAGACGTTTAACATGAAGGGATGTTGGTTTTTTTTCAAAGGCTTTTTCAGCATCCAATGAGATGATTATGTGGTTTTTCTTCCTTCAGTTTGTTTATATGGTGGATAATATTAATAAATTTTCATATATTGAACCATCCCTGCATCTCTGGGATGAAGCCTACTTGATCATGGTAAATAATGTTTCTGGTGTGTTCTCGGGTTCTGTTTGCAAATATTTTATTGAGTATTTTTGCAACAATGTTCAAAAGGGAAATTGGTCTGAAATTCTCCTTCTTGTTGTTGTAGAGTCTGTGTGGTTCAGATATCAGGGTGACTGTGACCTTATAGAATGAGTTTGACAATGTTTCTTCTGTTTTTATTTTGTTTTATTTAGTTTGAGTATTAGCTTTTCTTTGAAAGTCTGGTAAGAATTCTGTGCTAAAAACCATCTTGCCCTTGGTTTTTTGGGGCTGGGGGAGGTTGGAAGACTTTTAATGACTGCTTCTATTTCCTTAAAGGTTATAGGACTATTTAAGTTGTTTACTTGATCTTGAGTTAACCTTCATAAGTGATATCTATCAAGAAAAATCATCCATTTTGTTTAGATTTTCCAATTTAGTAGAATACAGGCTTTTTTTCTAATTACTTTTATTCTTTTACAGTCCAGTCATTGTCTCCCTTCCTGTCCACCCTCTCATAGTTCCTCATCCCATTTCTCCTCCCCGATGTCTTCAAGAGAATGCCCCCTTCTGCCAGGTCTCCCCACTCCTTGGTGCCTCAAGTCTCTCAAAGGTTAGGCATGTCTTCTCTCACTGAGGCCAGACTGCCTGGTCTGGCCTCAGTGAGAGCTGAGTACAGCTGAGTACAGCTGGAGTACAGCCTTTTAAAGTAAAATCTAATGATTGATGGGATTTCCTCAGTGTCTATTGGGTTATATGGGGTACTAAGTCCACCATATATGTCCACCCCACCACTGGGCTCAGGCCACTCAGGGAGGCGGGCAACGGGAAGTTTGACTGCACTTTCCCCATGCCAGCACCGGTGGATGTTGGGCTATGGGCAAGCCAGGGACACTGCTCCGGGGGTGGGAACGTGTGGTCTGAGGTCCCAGGGACTGCCAGAGCTGGCTCGGGGGTCCCCAGGCCTGCGATGAAGCCAAGGACATCTGGTTCTCAGGCTCCTGGACACCCAGGCACCACTGGGAGCTGCAGAAGAGCTGAGAACAAAGTGGGGCCCATGGGGGTCCCACAGGGGAAGAGTCCTTGGCTTGGGTTGGTTTGGTGGTCGTGGCTGGGAGCACAGAGAGGCCTAGTATAGGAGACTAGTCGGTGGTTCTGTAGATAAAGATCTTCTCTATGGCTCCCCGTGGTGAATCCTGATGAAAGGAGACAGTCCATGGTTTTCAGACATTTATTGTCATGGCGGAGAGTGGATGAGTAAAAACTGTTTTTTCAGGGTTGGCCTTTTGCAGGAAGGAGTGTTTGGGAAGGAAAGCTTAATTGGCTAAGCCCTTCTGGCCTTTGGGTAACTCAATAATATGGAGATCTGTCTTGAGGCCACACGGCCTGTGGTCACATCCTCCACTTGTGGATGGGCTAGGGGCATTGCCCTTACTTGAGTGATGGCCACAAATCTATGGAGGGCTGCGGCCTTGTGTCAGAAGCCTGGAGTCTGGAGGCATGGTGAAATGCCTGCCATCCCTCAGGGTCACCAGGGTTTCCAGCCTGTGCTAGACCAGAAAGCAGACTACCTTTCACAGTCTTACGGGTGTCTACTGTTGTGCCTTCCTTTTCATGTCTGATTTTGTTAATTTGAGTCCTGTCTTTCTGCCTTTTAGTTAGTTTGGCTAAGGTTTTATCTACCTTGTTGATTTTCTCAAAGAACCAGCTCCTGGTTTTGATGATTCTTTGTATTGTTCTCTTTGTTTTTTTAATTTATTGACTTCAGCCCTGAGTTTGATTAGGTCCTGCTGTCTACTCCTTTAGACGTGTTTACTTCTTTTTTGTTCTAGAGCTTTCAGGTTTCTCTTTAAATTGATAGTATGAGATCTCTTCAATTTCTTTATGAAGGCACTTGGTGCCATGAACTTTCCTCTTAGCACTGCTTTCATTGTGTCCCATAAATCTGCATGTTTTGTGCCTTCATTTTCATTGAATTCTAGAAAGTCTTTCATTTATTTCTTCCTTGACACAGTAGTCCAGTAAGGAGTTGTTTAGTTTCCATGAGATTTGTAGGTTTTCTGTTATTTTTGTTGTTGTTGAAATTCATCTTTAATCCATGGTGGTCTGATATGACACAAGGGGTTATTTCCATTTTCTTCTATCTGTTGAGAGTTGCTTTATGACTGACCATATGTTAAATTTTGGAGAAGATTCTGTGAGATGCTGAAACACTATATTCTTTTGTGTTTAGTGAAATGTTCTGTATCTATCTGTTAGGTCCATTTGATTCATAATATCTATTAATTTCATTATTTCTCTGTTTAGTTTGTGTCTCAACCTGTCCGCTGGTAAAGATGGGGCAATAAATTTGCCCACTATTAATATATGGGCTTCAATGTGTGATTTAAGCTTTAGTAATTTTTTTTTTACAAATATGAGTACCCTTGCATTTAGTACATAGATGTTCATACATTGCATTTACTTGCATTTAGTACATAGATGTTAGTACAAGATGCCATCTTGGTGATTTTTTTTTTGATGAGTATGATGTGTCCTTCCCTGCCAAAGACAAGCCTTGGTTGTTTTAGGGGATCTTGAGAATGGGCAGATTGGATTGGCACAAAATCAGAGCCCCAGGCAAGTATGCAAGTGAAAGTTGACAGATGACTTACTGTTGTTCTGAAGCTGCACTCAGAGACAGCTTTCAAGTTTTCTCTGTGTGTCTGTCCGTCTATCTACCTATCTATCTAACTCTCTATCTATCCTTTTGCATTAACTTCAGTCTTTTATTGGTTACATACTACCTTCATATACAATAATATTTAATCAATAGCATTTTCATTATTTTCCTCAAACCTATTCTTTTTCCTAAAAAACCTAATGTATGTATTTCACAATTCACACATAAAGTCACAGTTTTATCTCTTCTTGATTTCATTTTGATGGGTTATGTACATTCAGAGATTTACATTTCTTGTTGGCTTTCTAGCTTTTTGAAATATACATTTTCAAAGTATTCCCAACAGGCTTCTGGGTTTCATTAGAGTCCATTGTAAAAGCTGCCTTTCATCTCTGATCTCTTTTAGTTAGTTCAACTAGGTGTTTCTCAATCTTGCTAACTTTTTGAAGAACAAGCTCTTTGTTTAATTCTATGTATCATTGTCTTAGTCTATCTCATTAATTTTAGCCCTAACTTTATGATTTCTTGTGATCTCTGCATTTGGGTTTGGCTTCTTGTTTTTCTACAGCCTTGAAGTACATCACTAGGTTACTATTTGCAGTCCCTTGCATTTTTAATACAAGCTCATATAGCTGTAAATGTTACTCTTATGCCTTGGCTGTTTCTCAGGGAACCTGTAGATTATGCTCTCTTTTTCAAGAACATTTATCTATGTATTTCTGTCTCTCCATTTCTTTGTATGTGTGTGTGATGCATGTGTATGTGTGTGCATGGGGAGAGTGGTCCATGCACATATGAAAATGTGTATGGCAGCCAGAGGTCAACATCCGGCTTCCTCTATTATTCTCTGCCTTACATTTTGAGATAGCAGCTCTCATTAAACCTGAAGCTCATCAAATCAAAACTCTCTTGACAAGAAGACCCAGGAAGCCTCCTATCTTCCTTGTATTAGTGGTAGGGTCATAGGTGCATACCACCACACCGAGCTTTCTTTGTGGAATCAAAACTCAGATCTTCATGATTATACAGCAAACACTTTTACCAACTGAACCATCTCCAAAGTCCCTTGTGCTGGCTAGTTTTTTGTCAACATGGCACAAGATAAGAGTCATCTAAGAAGGAACCTCAGTTGAGAAAATGCTTCCATAAGATCACCCTATAGGCAAGCCTATGGAGCATTTTCTTGATTAATGTAGGAGTGTTCCTCCTACTCCTTAAATGGAGAGATACTCGAAGCAAACCCACCACAACCAAGGAAAAGACAAGAGCACCCATTGTCCCCATATCTATTCAATATAGTACTCCAAGTTCTAGCTAGAGGAATAAGACAACAAAGGAGATCAAGGAGATGCATATTAGCAAAGAAGAAGTCAAGGTACCACTATTTGTGGATGACAGTATATATAAGTGACCCCAAAACTTCTACCAGAGAACTCCTACAGCTGATAAACAACTTCAGCAAAGTGGCTGGATATAAAATTAACTCAAACAAATCAGTAGCCTTCCTTTATACAAATGATAAACAGGCTGAGAAAGAAAACAGGGAAACAACACCCTTTACAATAGTCACAAATAATATAAAATCCCTGGAGTAACTCTATCCAAACAAGTGAAAGATCTGTATTGTTGGACCATGAAAGGCAGCCTGGTTTCTGGTCAAGCACAGGTTAGAAACCACTGGAGACCCCAGG
The DNA here is from genome assembly GCF_011762505.2 of Arvicanthis niloticus. Lineage (NCBI taxonomy): Eukaryota > Metazoa > Chordata > Mammalia > Rodentia > Muridae > Arvicanthis > Arvicanthis niloticus. The sequence continues at coordinate 65,804 of NW_023045945.1, forward strand.
TAATCCTGAGGGACCCCAGATAGGACCCAGGTTACTCTAAGGGAAGGCAAACATTTCGCCACACCCCCAGACTCTAAGCTCCTGACACGAGGCCACAGTCCTCCATAGATTTGTGTCTTTCAGTCACATAAGGGCAACGCCCCTACTATCCCCTACACAGGTAGAGGGTGTGACTACAGGCCACAGAGCTTCAAGACAGATCTTCATATTAATGAGTACCTAAAGGCCAGAAGGGCTTAGCCAATTAAGTTTTCCTTCCCAGACTCTTCTCCCTGCAAAAGGTATTTAACCTCAGGTCCACCCTGAGAAACTGGGGTATTATTTTTACTCATCTTCTCTCCACCATGACAATAAAAGCCTTAAAACCATGGACTGTTTTTCTTTCATCGGGATCCACTGTGGGGAGCAATGGAGAAGGTCTTCACCTACAAATCCGCCATCTAATCTCCCACAGAAGACCTCTCTGCATTTCTAGTCCCAGTGACTACCAATCCAAGCAAGCCGACCACTGGGACAAGCCAAGGACCCTCCCCATGGAACCCAGCCAGAGCGCTCTTCCCCTCTACCCTTCGGCCACTATCCTTCAGCCACCACCCAATCCAGCCCATGGCCCTCACTTTGTTCTCAGCTCTTCTGCAGCTTCTGGCAGTGTCTGGGTGCCCAAGAGCCTGAGAACCAGCTGGCCCCTGGCTGCCTTTTGGCCCTAGGACCACCAGCCAACTCTGGCTGTCCCCAGGACCTCAAACCACCCTCCCCACACCAGAGCCTGACACCCACTCAGCACATATGGTGTGAGTGCAGTCAACCTTCCGTACCTCTACCTCCCCAGTCAGCCCAAGAGCAGTGGCATGGCAGATGTGAGACCCACATTTTCCCAATACTGTATGACAAGAACTTCAAGAGAGCTCTCCCATGCTCATGGATTGGTAGGATTGACATAATAGAAATGGCCATCCTACCAAAAGCAATCTACAGATTCAACACAGTTCCCATCAAAATTCCAACATAATTCTTCAAAGACATGGAAAAAGCAATTCTCAATTTCATATGGAAAAACAAAAGAATCCAGGATAGCAAAAGCAATTCTTAATAATAAAAGAACCTCTGGGGGAATCACCATCCCTGACCTCAAGCTGTACTACAATACAACAGTGATTAAAACCACATCGTATTGGTACAGAGACAGACAGGTCGAACAATGTAATAGCATTGAAGTCCCAGAAATAAAACCACACTGTTATGGACACTTGATCTTTGATAAAGAAGCCAAAAACATACAATGGAAAAAAGAAAGCATCTTCAATAAATAGCACTGGTCTAACTAGCAGTGTGTATGTAGAAAAATGAAGTAGATCTATGTTTGTCACCTTGCACAAACCTCAAATCCAAGTGGATCAAGAACCTCAACATAAAACTAGATACATTGAATCTAATAGAAGAGAAAGTGGGAAAGAGCCTTGAACCAATTGGCACAGGGGGAAATTTCCTAAACAGAACTCCAATGGCTGAGGCTCTAAGAACAAGAATTGATAAATGGGACCTTTCGAAACTGAACAGGACATAGTCAATAGTTCAAATCTGCAACCTACAGATTGAAGGAAAAAAATCTTTACTAACCTCACATCCGATAGAGGGGTAACATCTAAGATATATAAAGAACTCAAGAAGCTAACCAAATAGGGTGTTTGGTTTTTTTTTTGAAGGTTAGCTTCTTGAGTTCTTTATATATTTTAGATGTTACCCCTCTATCGGATGTGAGGTTAGTAAAGATTTTTTTTCCTTCAATGTCTTCTTCAATCACTCTCTACCTTACTTTTTGAGGCAGGATCTCTTAATGAGCCTGGACATTACTGATTCAGGTAGACTATCTGGCTAACACGCCCTAGGGATCCACCCAATGTGGAGTGTGGAGAATGTACATGTTTGTGTGGGTGTGCATGCATGTGTGTGGAGGCCTGAGGTCAACAGGTGGGTGTCTCCCTCATTCCTTCTTCAAATAAAATTCATTTATGTGCCATGTATGCATGATACATAGAGATAATTTTATGTCATGTATGTTGTTTCTCAAAATGTTCAGATGAGGGTATTTGACATGTGTTAAGGCTGGCTGCAAGGCATGCAAACTATAATGTTTATCCTTATATCATGGATAATAGAACAATTCTATGTGACCTGATTAATTCAGGCTGAGACTCTAAGTGTCCAAGGTGGGCATGAATCATGGACAGGGTAAACGCTACTTGTTTGCAAGCACTTCTAATTGTTCATTTCCCTACATCATTTGATGTCCATAAAATGATAATAAAAAATTTTCTTTCAAGTTGAAAAAAAAAACAACCTAATCAAAAAATGGATTATAAAGCTAAACAGGAATTCACAACAAAGGAATTTTGAATGGCCAAGAAGCACTTAAAGAAATGTTCAAAGTTCTTAGTCATCAGAGAAATGCAAATCAAAACAATCCTGAGATTCCACCTTACACCAATCAGAATGACTAAGATCAAAAACTCGGGTGACAATACATGTTGGCAAAAATGTGGAGAAAGAGGAACACTCCTCCATTGCTGGTATGATTGCTGGTATGATCCAGAAATCAATCTGAAGGTTCCTCAGAAAATTGGAAATATCCCACAATGGAAGAATAAATACAGAAAATGTGGTTCATTTTCACAATGAAATACTATTTAGCTATTAAGAAGGAGCACATCCTGAGTTTTGCAGGCAAACGGATGGAACGAGAAAATATCATTCTGAGTAAGGTAACTCAGATCCAAAAGGACATGGATGGTATATACTCACTAATAGATGGATATTAGCCCAAAAAAGTGTAGAATACCTAGGATACAATACATAGAACTCAAGAAGGTTAACAAGCAGAAGGGGCCCAAGTGAGGCTGCTTCAATCCCACTTAGGAGGAAGAAGAAAGCAATCACAGGAGACAGAAAGAAGGAGAGATCTGGGTGGAAAAAGAGGAGAGGGAGGGTAAAAGGGGAATGTGATCAGGTATGGGGGGAACAGGAGAGAAGCCCTGAGGGCCAGCAGAATGGATGGAAATGTGCAACCTTGATGGGGAGGGGTGGAAGGTAGGAGGACCCTCTAGAAAGTACCAGAGACCTGGGAGGTGAAAGACTCTCAGGGCTCGAAAGGAGAGACCCTAGATGAAATGCCCAACAATGAGGAGAGGGAACTCCTAGAATCCACCTCCAGTAGAAAGACAGTACATCAAATGGAGGGATAGGGTTGCCATCCCACAGTCAAAAACTCTGATCCATAATTGTTCCTGTCTAAAAGAACTACAGGGACAAAAGTGGAAAAGAGACTGAGAGAAAGGCAGTACAGTGTCTGGCCCAACTTGAAGTCCATCTCAAGGGGAGCCTGCAAGGTATAACACTATTACTGATGCTATGGTGTGCTTACAGACAGGAGCCTAACATGGCTGTCCTCCAAGAGACCCAACAATGCTGGCTGCCAGAAATTCAGGTAGGCTGCAGCCTAAAGACTGTCCCCACTCTCACAGTACATACCTACCCTACCCCCAATCACCTCTCCCATCCTCCCTGCCATGTCCCAACCCTCAATTCAGGCAGAAACTCACTATTCAATGGAGGCTACCCTGACCATCAGAAGTACAGTCCCAAACTCCAGTGAAGACCCTTTACTCAACCACAAGCCACTCCAGCCAGAAGACCATAGAGGAAACAAAACCAAGGGGGGGGGGGGGAAGGCACAAATCCAACAAAGACAATCTTAGAAATCACACCTGGACCTATAATCACCCCAAACCTAGCTGTCTAGATGCTAGTATAAGGATACTATCAACAATGGTAATATGTCACCACCATAGCCTAGCTATACTACTACAGCAAGCTCCGAATATTCCAACACAGCTGAAACACAGAAAATAACCTTAAAACCTACTCTATGAAGATGATAGAGGTTCTTAAAGAAGAGATGAATATATCCCTTGAAGAAATGAAGAGAAAGACAAACAAAAAGTTGGAGGAAATAAATAAATGTCTTAATGAAAGACATGAAAGCCAAGAAAAAAAGAAACAGTTGGAGAAAATGAATAAAACCATTCAAGACCTGAGAAAGGTATTAGACACAATAAAGAAAACAATTTTGGAAATGGAAAATCAAGGTTAAAAAAAAACAGAAACACAGACACAATCATCACCAACATAATACAAGAGATAGAAGAGAGACTCACAAGTGTTAAAGATACAACAGAAGAAATGGTCAAAATGTTAAATCTGAAAAAATTTCTGACACAAAACATCCAGGAAATCTGCTTCTATGAGGGTGTTTACCCACCTACCTTATTTTCTGTAAGGCAAAGGATACCATCAACAGGACAAAATGGCAGTTTGCAGAGTGGGAAAAGATTTTCACCAACTCCACATCTGATAGAAGGTTACTACCCAAACTGTATTTAAAAAAAAAAAAAAAAAAAAAAAAAAAACTCAAGAAACTAGGCATCAACAGGCCAAACAATCCAATTAAAATATGGAGTACATGTCTGAATAGAGAATTATCAACAGAGGAATCTCTAATGGCTGAAAAACACTTAAAGAAATGTTCAACACTCTTAGCCATCAGGGAAATGTAAATCACAACTACTTTGATAATCCATCTTATACCTGTCAGAATAGCTAAGATCAAAGACACAAGTGACAGGTCAAACTGGTGAGGATATGGAACAAGAGAAATTCTCCTCCATTGCTGGTGGAAATGTAAACTTGGACAGCTGCTATGGAAATCAATATGGCAGTTCCTTAGACAATTGGGAAGTGATCTACCTCAAGGTCCAGCTACACCACTCTTGGGCATGTGCTCCATTCTACCACAAGGACACTTGCTCAACTATGTTCACAGAAGCTTTATTCATAAAAGCAGAAATCGGAAACAACCTAGATGTTCCTCAACTGAAGAATGGGTTTTTTTTAAATGTGGCTCATTTACACAATGGAGTATTACTCAGTTATTTTTTTTTAAATGACAACAAGAAATTTGCAGGGAAATAGAAAGAACTAGAAAAAAATCATCCTGAATGAGGTAACCCAGACCCACAAAGACAAACATGGTATGTACTCACTTATAAGCGAATATTAGCTGTTAATTAAAGGATAATCATGCTATAATCCACAGGCCTAGAGAGGCTAAGTACAAAGAGGGCACAGGGAGAGACACATGGATCTCCATGGAAATGGGAAATAGATTTTTTAGGTAGATCAGGGATGGGTGGGGATGGCAACAAAAGGGAATCAGGAGGGTGGAGAAGGGATGGAGAGAGAGAAAACTGAAATGTGGGGAGAAGGTGACATGAAAACCCTAGTGCAGCAGAAACTTCCTAAAATATATGAGCATGAACCTAGCTAAGATTTGTAGTGATTTTCAGTGTATTTGGCATAATTCTAACACCTCTCTGGATGTTTTAACTTTGCATAGTGAGATTATGAATTTAAAGATTGCTGCTTTGCTGAGCTTTGATGAGGCAGATACTGCAGATAAAATTACCCATGGCCTGAGGTCAATATTTCTATTTTGGTTAAGCTTCAAGGATGGCATATATAACTTGATCATGCTACCCATTTTTGTCCTGGGAATACTTTTATTCCTGTCCATCATAGTAAAGTTTGTCTTTAACAACATCAACATGTTGGCAGCCAAAGTATATGGCTTGAAACTGAAAATAGACCCCCCAGACAGAGTTATTAAATTAACAGGCTGGCAAGCCAAGGACAGGTAAGATTCTGCACAGAGCCTTACCAACCTAAGACATAAGTTCATTGCTTTTGATAATTATATTCCATGATGGGTAAGGAGGACATTCTTGGCAGAACTACCTAAGATAGGGTCAGTCTTGTTTATAAAATAAAAAAGAGGGAGAGGCGAAGAGCTTTTGAGGCTGCTTGGCAAGAATCTGACATGGGCCAAGAACAAGGAAATTGGCAGAAATATGACATTGGCCAAGTGTTGGGAGCTGCAGTGCTAAGATGGTGCGGACATCCTGTCCTCCCACTTGTAAACAACTGACTGCGCAGGTGCAAAAGGCAAAAGGCGCGCCAAAGTCACTGCCCATCCCGGGGCGTAATATGGGGTGATGAGTGAACAGCCAATCAGAAGTGAACACGCCACTCTAGGGTATATATAGCAGTGCCATTCCCGGGCTTGGGGTCTTTTCCGCTTTTGCTGTTACAAGAAGTAAAGCCTCGTCTGTAGTGATACTCGATTACTGCCTCCGTGTCCTTATTCGCGGGCGAAGGGGACACAGAAGAGGTGCGCGCAACAACTGGAGCCGAAACCCTGGAATTTCAAGGCACCACGGAAGACCCCCCAAGTTTTGGGGCGGGTTAAAAAACTACAGGATACGGGGTCACCTTTGGAAGGTATGCTTGGGGTAGAAACCTTCGTTGCGGGTGGATATTCACCCATTGCCACCGCAGCAATAGCTAGCTTCTTGATTGCATTGCTTTCAGCTATTAGGGCAAGTCAAGAGGTTTCAAGAGAGGTCAGCTCCAGGCTATCGGAACCAGAGTGTTAGTGTTAGCCGGCATCAGGCCAAGGAGCCTGGAGGTCAGGCCAAAGAGCCTGGAGGTCAGGCCAAAGAGCCTGGAGAGATAGAGTACTCAAAAGGAACAAGGGCTACTGCAAAGTCCATTAAGCTTGAGGACCCTCCACCGGATGGTGGAGAGAGAACGGAGGTCAAAAGGACCCCCCTGTACTTCATTAAGGAGCCTGACTCCATAGAACTGGGCAGCTCCGAGGAGGAGAGCATAGAGGAGGAAGTAGCTGCTTGTGCAAAGGATAGCCGTTCTGAGATAAGACTAAGAAATATCTTAAGTCACTCAGCCCAGCCCCCACCGACCTCGGCCGGCGCCAGCGGCTCGATTGGGCTCGAGGGTCCCCTGCCGTGCTTCTCGCCTTGGGCTGTGGGAACAGAGTCCCTGCAATGGGGCCTGGGTCAGACCAGTTGCAGAGGCATCTGTGCTCTGCTACCTGCAGCGGCTTGCAACAAGGCAGAGCAAGGGAGCGTGCCGCGAAAGGCAGACAGAGGAGGGAGGCAGTCTGCCCTGGGAAGCTGCCTTCCAGCAGCGGACACACAGGGAGTGTCCCGCGAGCTCAGAGCAAGCAATGCCAGTGATGAAACGTATGATTTCTGAGGATGCTGCGGCTGAAGGCCGTGCAGCCAACGGGAGGCTGCAGGATTGGCTAAGGGCTTGCTGTGGCCCAGGGAGGGGGGCTGTTTTTGCTTATTCCACAGGTGAAAACAATTCAATTTGGGTCCCTATGCGGCTGGTGCAGATTGTGAAGAATGAAGCTAGGTTGCAAGATTACGGTTCTGAGTTGGTGATAAGTATACCACTGTGGGCCATAGTAGTCATATCTTAAACTGTTCTCTTGCCAGTATATTCAAATGCTGAAGTACTGCCTAGTTCAAAGCTATTGAGAGTTACTTGGTTGCCCTGGCCTCAGGCGCATCCGCCAAAAGCCTGGGTCATAAATGTTACAAGTTTTCCATTAGATTTTACACTTTGTTTTGTGGCAGCAAAACTTTATAACATAAAGGTAATCCACTTGGTGTTGATTTGAGAGAAAATAATTGCTTACATCGTTAAAGATTGGTTTTTTGATTTGCCTATGTTTATAGAGAAAAGATACAACATGTGTCTTTTAAGGTTTACAGTTTAAATTTAAGGTTCAAAGCTAAAGCCAGAATGCACAATTCGGCTTAGCCAAGCCTCAGAGAACAGGCCTGAGGGAGGTTACATTTACATTTGAATTAGGACTGAGCTGCAGAAGCTCAGGTGTTAAAAGCTCCTTTTGTTCTGGGTCTTTAGACCAGGCCCTAGAAATGTGCTTAAGGGAATTTGTCTTTTGTTCTCATTGTTTCTTGTGAGAGGAGGGGTAAACCTAAGACCCAAAGATTTTACAACAGTCTGTGGGCTAAAGGTTATGATTGTACTGCAGAAATTAAAATTATGCCTGCTTCCCTCCATGAGTATAGCTGTGCCTGCTGATAGAATATGGTTCAGGTTGTTTTAATTCCTCTGTATTTGGAATTGTTGAGGATGAGATGCTTTGGATTCCTCTAATATATATGTAACAATTATTGGAGAATAAGGTTGGCTTTTATCCGATATATTCATTAGACTAAAGAAGATTGGTTATTAAATTAATCCAAAATAAAGTTCAAATTTAAGATTTATACAGCCTAACTTGTCTATTCCAGCTGCCATTTTAATAAATGCTTATAAAATTTTATAGATATAAAAGATGTTTTTATATTATTCCTTTACATTTCTGGTAAAGGAGAAAGGTTTACAGATAGTAAATTTATTCATAATTTTTAAGAGCCCATGAAGCGATATTTGTTAAAAATAATTGCTTCAGAAAATGGTTAATTGTTTTACATTTTATATATACAAATATTGTTGTTGCTTTAATACAAAAAATTAAGAAGTTAAATCTTTTAGTGTATATTATTCATTGTGTGATACTTTATTAGTGGATTTCTCTAAAGAAATTTTTTCTGCAAGCCATTGCTCCAATATAACGAGCTTTAAAAATTTTTTGGAAATACTTGTTGCTCCAGAAAGAATTCAAAGACAGTGTCTTTTCAATATTTGAGACAATTTTGGGCTAGAGAGAAGGCTAGATTTACAATTTAAAATATAAAGGCTGAGCTCCCAGCAACCACATGGTGACTCACAACCATTTGTGGTGGGGATCTAACGCCATCTTCTGGCTTGTGAGTGTACATGCAAAGGAAAATGGTTTACTTTTAATCTTGATCTGCTCTTAGTGATTTTTAAAAGTTGTTAAGAGATATTATTTGGCTAAAACCTCATCTTAAGCTTATCATAGGAGGATTTAAACCTCTGTTTGATGTTTTCAAAGGGATGTAAGTCCTAAATTAGATCATATGTGTATTTTCTTGAGTTTACCCTGCTTCAACACAATTAAATTATGTGTTGTAGCCACTGTTTAGAATGTTAAAAAAGGGTGTATCTGCCTTTGTCTTGTTAAATATGTTTCATGAAGTGCAGAATGTTTCGGCTACAAGATTTAATATCTCTAGCCATTTAAATAACATTAAAAATTTAATAAGGTGTTTTGGGAATACATCTGCACAATTGGTGTTGGTGTGTGTAGACCCTTCATTTTTCTTTATGTTATCCAACTTTCAGAATAATTCTGATATCTTGGATTGTAAGAATGTTACATGCTTTTTAGCACAATGCTGGAATGGATCACTAGACCTAGCCTTGGTTGTGCATGTGCCTACCTTTGTGCCCATCCCAGTACATCATTATGGAGACTTAAAAGAGACTCTGGTCAATCAGAGAGTTAATTTGCTCCAAGCCCGTGTGAAGCAGCTCACGGATGTGGTTCAAATAAGCTGAGTGTCAGCAACCCCACATCCAGGTATTACACCTCTGAGATTTGTGAATGATACATTTATTTAAAGCCATAATCTTTCTGCTTATTTAAAAGAAAAGTGGACTGGGGAGCTGGACCAGGTGCAACAACAATTGCAGATCTGGCTTTCGAGCCTTGATGGAACTCGAGTGGACCCTGCTACCCCTGGCGATTTTACCTCCGCCTTTTCCTTCTTTCTTTCTCTCTTTCTTAAAGGGTGGGAATAGGCCTGCTTGGTGCAGCCCTATGTTGTGGATTAGTGTTCATGATGGTTGGTCTGTAAGCTCAGAGCCCAACAAAAACGTGACAAGGTCGCTATCGCCCAAGCACTAGTAGTCTTGGAGCAAGCATCTCCCCCTGAAATTTGGCTATCTAGGCCAAGAAAGTAGCTGATGACTGAGACCCTCAGTCGATGCACCCCAAGGGTTCATCCCATTGCACTGGGTCGATGAGAGGTCTAAGTCCAGCCAGCCCTTGCCTGAATAACTGGTACCTGAATATTTAGAGGTGTTTGCGAGTGGGTACTCAACAGGGAATGTTCCACGAGTGTGGATAGATTTCCCGAAAGTATGCCTGATTGCACAAAGGTTTGATGCCAAGAAACCTCCCCTGGTGGCGCCCCAGGGTGGAGGCTCCCTTTCCCCAACAAAAGGCATCGAGATGGGTATGGGAAGTAAACCCATTACAATATCTCATTTTGCACAGGGGATCAGGCCTCTGCTTTCCCTCACTGAGTTGGTGCCACGCTTGATAGGCAATAGGCTGTTCCATCTTAAATATATAGATAGGGGGAGATGTTGGGAGCCGCAGTGCTAAGATGGCGCGGACATCCTGTCCTCCCACTTGTAAACAACTGACTGCGCAGGTGCAAAAGGCGTGCCAAAGTCACTGCCCATCCCGGGGCGTAATATGGGGTGATGAGTGAACAGCCAATCAGAAGTGAACACGCCACTCTAGGGTATATATAGCAGTGCCATTCCCGGGCTTGGGGTCTTTTCCGCTTTTGTTGTTACAAGAAGTAAAGCCTCATCTGTAGTGATACCCGATTACTGCCTCCGTGTCCTTATTCGCGGGCAAAGGGGACACAGAAGAGGTGCCTGCAACAGCCAAGGACAAGGAAGTGGACTTCAGACAAGAATCTGACATTAGGCTAGAACAAAGAAGTGATTTCAGGCAGGAATCTAAATCTTAGGCTAGAACAAAGAAGTAATTTCAGGCGGGAATCTAAATTTTAGGCAAGTAAGTAGACAAGGAAGTAGGCTTCAGACATGAAAATGACTTTGGGCTAGGACAGGGAAGTTGACTCAGATAATTTGGTCATCCTGATAAGCCCTTAGAAACAGTAATCACCAGAATGTTCATGGAATTTTGTTTATTGCCTTGCTTATTCTTTGACTATTTGTGTTTATCGTCTTGCTTGTTCCTTGACTATTTGCATCTATTGTACTGCTAGACCCTCAACCTAGAACTGACCTTAATACTTGCATGTAATTAAAATGGTATAAAGCAAAAAGGAGGAGGGGGAATGGAATAGGTGGTTCTAGTGAGGGGAAAGAGGATGGCATTTGAAATGTAAATAAATAAAATATCCAATAAAAAAAAAAAAAAAAAAAAAGAAAAGTAAATAAAGAAATATCTAATTTTAAAAAAAAAAAAAGACTTCTAGTGAAGGGTGATACATTCAGAACCTGAACGAGTCATCTTCTATAACTAGGCGTGACTTCCAATAGAGGGTCTAAGACATCAACCCAGCCACAAAACCTTCAACCTATCATCTGTCCTACCTGTAAGATGTGCTGGACTAAAGTTAGCACAGAACTTGTGAGAGTGACCAACCAATGACTGGTCCAAGTTGAGGTCAATGCCACAATAAGCCCATGCCTGACACTGCCTGGATGGCCAGGAGCCAGAGGCTGGATAGTCCAGATACCTAGGAAAGACCAAGCAGGACTGGCAAAATCCTAATGATATTCTGATATACTCAGATCAAGTGTCTAGCTCAAGTGTCACCAGAAAGCCTTCATCCAGCACCTTATAGGAGGAGATACAGAGAGAGACCTATAACCAAACAATAGGCAGAGCTCAGGAAACTCCATAGAAGAGAGGGAGGGAGGATTATAGGAGCCAGAGGGTTTAAAGACACCTTGAGAACACCATCCACATAATTAACTAAACAGGGCTCATAGGGGCTCACAGATACTGACAAACCCTGTATGGATCTAAGCTAGGTCTTCTCCATAGACATTATGTTTTGTGCAGCTTGATATTCTTGTGGGACTCCTTATAGTGGGAGTGGGGGTGTCTCTGATGCTTTTGCCTGCTCTTAAGACACTTTTCCCCTATTGGGTCATCTCATCCAGACTTGATGGAGGGGTTTGTGGCTGGTCTTATTGTAGCTTGTTATGCTGTCTTCTGTTGGTATCCCTGAGAGGCCAGCTCTTTCTTGAAGAGAAATGGAGAAGGAGTAGATCTAGTGGGAGAAGAAATATAGGGGGGTGACAACTGGGGGTGAAAGGAAGGGAAAGTTCAGTTGGGATGTGATATATGAGAAAAGAATAAATTTAAAAAAGAAAACATATGTCAGAAAAATCATCAATAGACACGATCAAGCATAATTATTTTAGCAATGGACGTTTGCAAGTGGGTATAACAAATCAGACAGTATTATGCTCTTTTTGTTTGTCCATTTTGAGTGTGAGGGGGTTGTGGGTTGGGTTGGGTTGGGTTGGGTTGGGTTGGGTTGGGTTGGGTTGGGTTGGTTTCAACAGGATTTGTGTAACCCTGATTGCCCTGGAACCCACTAGGTAGATTAGGATGACCTGAACTCATAGAGCTCCATAAAGATGCCCCTGCCTTTGCTTCCCAAGTGCTGGGATCTAAGGCATGTGCTACCAGGCCAAGCTAGTATTATGCTCGTACTGCCTGGTTTCGTGTGTCAACTTGGACACACAAGCTGGAGTTATCACAGAGAAAGGAGCTTCAGTTGAGGAAATGCATCCATGAGATCCAGCTGTAAGGCATTTTCTCAATTAGTGATCAAGGAGGGAAGGTCCATTGTGGGTGGTGCCATCCTTGGGCTGGCAGTCTTGGATTCTATAACAAGCTGTGCAAGCCAGGGGAAGCAAGCCAGTAAGTAACATCCCTCCATGGTCTCTGCATCAGCTCCTGCTTCCTGACCTGTTTGAGTCCCAGTCCTGACCTCATTTGGTGATGAACAGCCATATGGAAGTGTAAGCTGAATAAACCCTTTCCTCCCCAACTTGCTTCTTGGTAATGATGTTTGCGCAGGAATAGAAGCCCTGACTAAGACAATGCTCTTACTCTAAATGTGTTCCTCAGTGAGATGATGTGAATTCTCCCTCCTCTGGGATCAGTATCCAAAGGAATGAGATGGGTCTACTAGTCTCAGCAGTTCAGAGAGTAAGTGTGGTCTTCAAGATGAGGACTGAGAAGACAGAAAACTCTCTCAGGATTTCTCAGCCAGAGCTCTCTCCATCCACCCTCCCCCACTCCCAGCAAATTACAGTGTTGCTCATGTATTAAGAGACCAAGGGCGGAGTGCTACGCGATGCAGGCTCTGGCTACATAGAAGACTCGCCCTCCTGAATACATTTGTGTGCCAGCAGCGTACTGGGTTCCACCGCACAGCTCGCCCTTGGAGTCATTTTCTCCTGCTAGCAATCTCAGGTTTCCTGGCCATGCTCCAGGTATTCCCCCTCTTGTACTGAGTGTGTTCCAGTCTCGCTCTGTACTTTTCACCAACCCAGTTCTATCTGAAATTCCTGGGACCACTCCTGCATGAAGCTCATTGGTCGAGGCGATTAACGCTCATCTGCATAGTGCCCGGACAGCAGCAGCAGCGGGAGCTCAAGGAGTCCCTTTAAAGCAGAAGTTCACTAATGATGCTTTTTCTTGAAGGCAACTCACTGGCAGCGGCCTTTGGGACTGATTCACAGTGTGGTGACGGTAGAGCGGTAGCCTGGCCCGAAGAGCAGCGGTGGCGGGCACCCAGGCCCATTGGTGGAAACGTTTGCTGGCACGTAGAGCAAACGCTGGTGTGAGTCAGGGAGCCAGCGGGAGCAGCTTAGCCTCGTGGTAACAACAGCCCTATTCCTTCTCTGCCTTAACTATATAATCACCCACTCACTCTGGCACAGCTTCTAGTCTTCCATCACAAGTCTAATCATCTTGTCCTAAATGTACGGATTAAATATCTTTGATGTTTTGCCAAGAAACAGCCACTCTCGGGATTTAAAATGAGTATATGTATGTAACAGAATATAACAAAAGTCTATCAAATTTAAATTGGGTCTGGAGATACAGCTCAGTTGGTAGAGCATCTCCCTAACATGTACAAAGGTCTGACTGAGTTCAATCCCAACAGTACATATATTGAGTGACCTAGTATACTCCTGCAATCCCATTGTGCAGAAGGCAGAGGCAACAGGATCAGGAGCTCAGTGTTAGCCTTGACTACCTAGTTTTGGGCTATCCTGGTATACATAAGACCCTGTCTCAAAATAAATAAAAATGGAACCCTATTTAAATACATATATATGTATATGTTTGTCTGCATGTATGTACATGTACCTCATGCATGCCAGAAGAAGGAGTCACGTGTCCCGGAACTGGAGTCCCAAATGGTGAACTGCCGTGTTGGCTGTTGGGAAATGAGCCCTGGAGTGGGTAAGACCAACAAATGCTCTTAAGCACTGAGCCCTCTTTCTAGCCCCAAACTGTTTTACTTTCTACGTATCGAATTTATCTTAGAAAATACATTCCTTAAATGTTTTCACTTAGCTATATGTGGAACTTAAAGAAAATATTTGGTAATTTTTTTTTTAATCAAAAATGTAGAGGGGGTTGGAGAGACGGTTCAGCTGTTGCGAGCACTGGCTGTTCTTCCAGAGGATTCAGGTTCAATACCCAGCACCCACATGGCAGCTCACAACTGTCTCTAACTTCAGTTCCAAGGGATCCAACACCTTCACATAGATATGCAGGCAAAACACCAAAGCACATAAAATAAAATAAATAAAATAAATGAGGGAATGGGTCTAGGGACATAGCTCAGTAGCAGAGTGTTTGTCTAGCCTATGTGAGACCCTGGAGTCAATCCTCAACACCACAGAGAGCTGGTGGCTGGCACGGTCAACACAAGCAGTGGTTAAATGAATGACAGCACACCCATGTACTGAGGACCTGTTTTGAAAAGAATCATCTAAGCACTAAAAACCTAAATAGAGCTGATGGCGTTGCCCAGCAGAGGAAGTGTTTGCTGCAGAAGCACGAGGACCTGAGCTGGGATCTGGCACCATCTGAAAAGCCAGGTGTGATGGTGAGCACTTGGAATTCCAGCTGGGCAGGCAGAGGCAGGAGGATTCCTGGGACTTGCTGGGTAGCCAGTCTACCCCAGTCAGTCAGCTCCAAGTACAATGAGACCTTGTCTCAAAAGTAAGGTGGAGCGTGACTGACGGAGACACTCCCACATAAGCCTCCATCCTCCATGTGTACATGCCTACGTATGTACCCACATACACACATGCATACACAGAGAAACATGTACATACATGCACAGCAAAATAAACCAGTTTACAAACATGTGAGCATAGAGAAGAGTTCAAAACATTATACATTTTAAAGTAAAACTTTTTAGCATAAATTTTCTTTAAGAATATTTACAAGGGCAGTTACACACAAGCACACAAAAACTGTTTTATAAAAGGTATCATCAAAATCTTGCAGCAGGCAGCAGTAACTGCAGAGACTGGCCAAAGTGCTAAGAATGATGGCTGCAGAATGTTCAGCTGTAAATAGGACATCCATATTGTCCCTCGAAGGTTCAGGGAACATCTCAGAAAATGGTGTGGGGGAGAATCTGGGGGCCAGAGGAGTAGGTGTGGCAGGTGGGGTGACACTGCCTTCTGCACTTAATCAGAGCAACTGGGACCACCTGTAGAAGACTGGGCCTATAGACATGGATGGGGTCCGGGGAGAGACTCCTGGGGCCTTATCCCTTTGTCTTAGTTAGAGTTTTACTGCTGTAAACAAACACCATGACCAAGCAACTCTTAAAAGAACAACATTTAATTGGGGCTAGTTACAGGTTCAGAGATTCAGTCCACTATCGTCAAGGCAGGAACATGGTAGCATCCAGGCAGGCATGGTGCAGGAGGAGCTGAGAGTGCTACATCTTCATCTGAAGGCTGCTAGCAGAATACTGACTTCCAGGAAGCTAGGATGAGAATCTTATAATCTACACCCACAGTGATACACCTACTCCAACAAGGTCACACCTTCTAATCCTGCCACCCCCTAGGCTGAGTATATACAAACCATCACCATTCTCCCCGAGGGTTTATGCAGCTAATGGTTCATGGGAGAGGGAGGGACATATTCTTCATATTCTTCCAGTAGTGTAGCCACTAGTAAGGTACCCAAGCTCCTACAGACAAACTGGTAAACATCCCTAAAGAAACTCACTGGGTTATTAAAACACACACACATACACACAGACACACACACACACACACACACAGAGAGAGAAGAGGTATCATCAGAGGTAGGAGAGGGAGAAAAAGTATCAGAGATGAATATGAACAGACACATTATGCACAAGGTATGGAATTATCACAATGAAATGCATTATTATATTATTTAATATGTTAGCAAAAAAAACATTTTAAAGGTATGGAGAATACATCCCAAATTATTGTTATCGATTCGTAACTAAATTATAAACCCATCAGTGGATCGAACCGCTGTT
Source organism: Arvicanthis niloticus (assembly GCF_011762505.2). Classification (NCBI taxonomy): domain Eukaryota; kingdom Metazoa; phylum Chordata; class Mammalia; order Rodentia; family Muridae; genus Arvicanthis; species Arvicanthis niloticus. The sequence continues at coordinate 81,994 of NW_023045945.1, forward strand.
GAGAACACAGCCCTCATGGGTCCACCAGCTGGGGACAAAGCCTTCAACCCAGGAGCCTTTTTTTGCAGGGCACACTTCATATCAAACCATCACAGTTGCTTGGGTCAGAAAGAGCAGACAATGCAAGGCCACTGAGGACAAAACAGAACCGCACATAACTGATCAGTATGGCTGTCGCGTGCAGATGAGTCTGGGTGTTTCCTTTTTAAAGTCAAGTACAGATGATAGGCAGAGTCCATTGCCACACAGCAGACTGTCACTTTAGGGGCACAAGGGTAAAGGTGCATTTTACTTCTCTGTGCTTAGCTATCCTCATCTGCAAAATGAAGATAACCATACAACGCCTTGGAGACTCTGTGATATCCATATCTCTCTAAGATATGGAGCACTTAGCTAATCCCGAACCAAGGGTCTAATGATCCAAGAGAGTAGGCAGCAGGGCTGCACTTGGTTTGGGGCTTCTGATTCTCTGAAAGGCATTATAATACAAAGGCTGCAGAAGAGGCTCCATGGGATCACAGAATGAAGAGTGTGGGCCTCGTGGTTCCCTCAGTCTCCCTACGCTCGTCCTATGCTCGTCTCCTCCCCAGCACCTCTTACTCTCTCCGTTTCTAACTTACCCAATGGCGCCTCTGCTCCACATCCCAGAGGGTACCTATCCCAGGTACGGGACAGTGCCATGCCCTAACACTTACCACCCATTGCCTGCTATGATAGCCTGGGTGAGACCAGCCAGCCAGGCACACGCACGGGGGCAGGGGTGGGCTGCACGGTTAGGAGCAGTGGTGCGCACTTACATGGAGCTTTCCACATTCCAGGCCCTCTTCCAGGCACGTCAATTATTTCAGTTGGTGGAGAAACCTACAGAAACTAATCACAGACTCTTTGATTATGCAGGTCACTTTACAGTCACAGTAACTCTATGATGTACTTTTGCCCTCATCTTGCCTACAAGGAAGCTGAGACAAACTTGAATAATTTGTCTGGAAGCCAGTGACAGAGAAAATTTTATGTAAAGGCAATAGCTCATCCCAGATCCATGATCCTGGCCACAAGTCTTTACTGACCACTAGCGATCTATTACACATGACCTGTGACATGTAGAAGACAAGCCAGAGAAGGTCATTAATAAGCATATCCGCCATCAAATGTTTACATAAGAAATAAAATCTGAAAACTGTCATTCTGGTCCTTACTTTCAATCTGACTAACAATCTGTTACTTCTACAATTTCAGCAAACTCTGGCTCGGCTTAAGCCTCCAACTCTGGGGTAAATGGCCCCAGGCAGCCAAGAGTGGTGGTGCACACCTGTAAGCCCAGCACTGGGGAGGCAGAGGCAGCTAGATCAAGGCCAGCCTGGTCTACGGATTGAGTTCCAGGACAGCCAGGGCTGCAAAAAGAAACTGTCTCTAAAAACAAAACAAAACAAGCCTAGTGGTGGTAGCACACTCAGGGTTAGAAGCAGGCTAGTCAGTGTGAGTTCAAGGCCAGCCTAGTCTACATAGTGAGTTCCAGGATAGCCAGGGATATGTAGAGAGATTCTGTCTTAACACACACACACACACACACACACACACACACACTCACTCACACTCACAAACAAACCAATAAACAAACAAAAAGACCTCAGATGATCTGCATGTCTTTCTGGAGTTTCCTTCATCAAAATCAGGAAGTCTAAGAAACAAGTCCTACAATTGTCTCAATTGCTAGAGAGAGGATGCCCTCTAGTGGTCACACAGATACATAGCCAGATGTAACATCCGTATGAAGTGTTGCCATGACATCTCTTTCCGGCTATAGCAGAGCATCAGAACACACAAGGGAAAAAAAAAAAAAAACTGAAAAGCAAACAAAAAAACACTCAGTAGAAAGTCTTTTTACAACACTTCTGAGAATTTGATATTTTTATTAGATTAATGAGATAAAATATGAGCCCGCAATGGACAATCATTTTACTTCTGGCTCAACACTAACAAAAACAAGCTCACTTCAGTTTATAAATATGTGCTGTCCTCATCTTGTGTCTCTCAAAGGAAACTAGGAAAGGGAGGAGGAGAGAGAAGGAAGAAGTGAGGGAATGAGGGAGGGAGGGAAGCAGGAAGGGAGGAAGGGAGAGATAGAGGGAGGGAGGGAGGGGAGGGGAGGGAGGGAGGGAGGGAGGGAGGGGAGGGAGGGGAGGGACCACAAGCCTATATAGATTACAGGCTTCAAGAAGCAACAAGTAGCAGGACACGGTGGAACTCCAGGCTTTAATCCTCAAACTCTTATGAATTTGCAGTCAGCTTGGCCTACACAGTGAGTTTCAGAACAGCCAAGACTATTTATAGAGATCATGTCTCAAAAACAAACTAACAAAGGCAACAAAGTAAATTAAATGTCACCTGCTTTCTCTCCAATCGTGTCATCTCTGGGCTGGGGACATGGCTCAGTGGGTAACACATGTCTCACTGTCTGTATAGCATGAACGTGAATCACCACCATCCACAGAGAAAAGTGAAGCACTCACCTCTAACCGCAGCATGGAGAAGAAAGGAGACAGAAGGATGGCTGGGACTGTTTGTGTTCATGCTCCATGTTCACTGACAGTCCCTATCTCAAAGAGACAAGCCTGAGAGTGGCAAGGCAGGGCACCCCAAACCTTCCTTTGGCCTCTACGCTCTCGTATACAAGCACACACTCACACATGTAACAGGTCCCAACCTTAATAGGCCCCCAGTCCTTAACACAACTGACTCCATGATGGAAGTATCATTCAGGCCTTGGAACCCAGCACATAGGTAACACCACCTGCCAAAAGAAAAACAAAAACTTAACCCTTCAAAGTTCATAGTCCTGGGAAAGTCTCTGGATGTACTAACCTCGATTTTTAGCTTCTGTAGTTCCACTTCCGGCTAACTGTTCTTGGTAACTGCAGCCTGTCAACCCAGAATGTGGTTTTATCCTGAACATCCAGTGTGGATGCCAGCTGGCTGATAAAACACTTTCTGTTGGCTTAACCCGGTATCTTAAGTGAGAAGTCTTCTCTGATGAACACTCCCAACAACACATAGAGGCACACATCACACGTCAAAAAGAGTATTATTTTAGTAGAGGTTTTTTCAAAGGGCAAGAAAGATAGCTCAGTGGTTAAGAGTGCTCACAACTTTTACAGAACCTGAGATGAGTTCCTAGCACCAATGTCAGGCAAGTCACAGGCACCTGTAACTCCAACTCCGAGAGACCTGAAGCTTTCTTCTGACCTACACACACACACACACACACACACACACACTAAAAGCTTTCTTCTGACCTACACACATACACACACAATCATCATCATAATCATCATCGTTAGATAGTTATAAATAATATATATTATAAAACTTCAGGTAGGTAATCTACTTACCCAGCAGCCAAGAGTCCTGGATCACATAGTATTTATTTGCTTAGGATTCATTTAACGTGTATGTGTGCTTGTGCACCATGTAGATAGATGCCTACCTACAGAGGTCAGAAGGCATGAGATCCCCCAGAGCTGGAGTTACAGATGGCTGTGAGCTGCCTGACACGGACACTAGGAAACCTCATCCAGGTCCTTGTTATTTTTCATTGTGTGTCCACGGCATACATGTGGTCAGAAAACAACTTACGGGAAAGGATTCTCTCCTATGCTGCAGGTTCTAAGGATCAAAATTGGTTTATGAGGCTTAACGGCAAACACATTCCTGCTGAGTCATCTCACTAACCTTTTTGACTTTCTGATACTAGTCATGATCGATTTCCATACAATAAAAATATTTTTTCTCACTCCCCTTCTGCCCCTGGCCCGGATACCAGTGACTGGAGCAGTCTCCCAGCCGATCTGCTCCCCTCTGGAAACTGAGTCCGGAGGCACCCTAGGGAGGTCACAAACTACAGAGCTGCAGGCATCCTAGAGTGGACACGACCCAGAGAGCTGCAGAGCAGGGGACATCATATCCTGAAGCATCATAGAGGAGCAACTACATTCAGAGCAGCAAACACCTAGCTGATCTACCACTGTGGAGACTCCATATCCTGAAATATCCTAGAGGACCCACTGTACCCAGAGCAGCTGGAGCTCAGGATCATAGAGTCATCCAGACCTGAGGAGTTCTGACACAACCAAGATAACTGGAAAGGCAGACTCCAGTCAGAACCAGTGAGTTCGAGCAGCATTACACCTAACCAAATGGCAAAAGGCAAGTGTAAGAATGTAAACAACAGAAACCAAAGTTTCTGGCATCACCAGAACCCAGTTCCCCCACCAGAGCAAGTCCTGAACACCACATCACACCAGAAAAGCAGGACTCAGAATTAAAATCACTTCTAATGATGATGATAGAGGACTTTAAAAAGGACATAAACAACACTCTCAAAGAATTTGAGGAGAACGCAGGTAAACAGGTAGAAGCCCTTAAATAAATGCAAGAAAACGCAACCAAACCAGGTGAAAGAATTACACAAAAACGTCCAGGATCTAAAAATGGAAGTAGAAACGATAAAGAAATCTCAAAGGGAGACTACCCTGGAGATAGAAAACCTAGGAAAAGGATCAGGAGTCATAGACCCAAGCATCACCAACAGAATACAAGAGATAGAAGAGAGAATCTCATGGGCAGAGGATACCATGGGAAACATAGACACAACGATCAAAGAAAAGTAAAATGTAAAAAGCTACTAACACAAAACGTCCAGGAAATCCAGGATACAATGAGAAGACCAAACCTAAGGATAATAGGTATAGATGAGGGGGAAGACTCCCAACTTAAAGGGCCAGTAAATATCTTCAAAAAATTATAAAGGAAAACTTCCCTAACCTAAAGAAAGAGATGTCCTTAAAAATACAAGAAGCCTACAGAACCCCAAATAGACTAGACCAAAAAAGAAACACCTCCTGTCACATAATAATCAAAACATCAAATATACAAAACAAAGAGAAGCTACTAAAAGCAGTAAGGGAAAAAGGCAAAGTAACATATAAAGGCAGACCTATAAGAATTACACCAGACTTCTCACCAGAGACCATAAAAGCCAGAAGATCCTGGACCGATATCATAAAGATCCTAAGAGAACACAAATGCCAGCCCAGACTACTATACCCAGCAAAACTGTCAATCATTATTGATGGAGAAACCAAAATTTTCCATGACAAATCCAAATTCACACAGTATCTCAACACAAATCCAGGACTTCAAAGAATAATTGGTGGAAAAATCCAACACAAGGAGGGAAACTACAACCTAGAAAAAACAAGAAGGTAATCTTCCAAAAGCCTTAAAAGAAGGTAGCTACACAAACATATCTCCATGGCCAATAACAAAAATAACAGGAAACAACATTCATTTTTCCTTAATAGCTCTTAATATCAATGGACTCAATTCTCCAAGAAAAAGACATAGACTATCAGATTGGATACATAGACAGGACCCAACATTTTGCTGCATACAGGAAACATACCTTTGTGAAAAAGACAGACACTACCTCAGAGTAAAAGGTTGGAAAACAATCTTCCAAGCAAATGGCCCCAAGAAACAAGCTGGAGTAGCTATTCTAATATAAAATAAAATCATTTTTTCATCCAAAAGTAATCAAAAAAGATGAAGAAGGACACCTTCATATTCATCAAGAAAAAAACGTACCAAGAGGAACTTGCAATTCTGAACATCTATGCTCCAAATGCAAGGGCACCCACCTACATAAAAGAAACTTTGCTAAAGCTTAAAGCATACATTGTACCTCACACAATAATAGTGGGAGATTTCAACACCCCACTCTCAGCTATGGACAGATCGTGGACACAGACACTAAACTGAGACACAATGAAACTAACAGAAGTTATTAACCAATTGGAATTAACTGACATCTATAGAACATTTCATCCTAAAACAAAAGAATATACCTTTTTCTCAGCACCTCATGGTACCTTCTCCAAAATAGACCATATAATTGGTCACAAAACAGGCCTCAACAGATACAAAAAGATTGAAATAATCCCTTGTACCCTATCAGACCACCTATCAGACTAAGACTCATTTTTGACATGGACAAAAACAACAGAAAGCCCACATACACATGGAAACTGAACAATGCTCTACTCAATGATAACTTGGTCAAGGAAGAAATAAAGAAAGAAATTAAAGACTTTTTAGATTTAAATGAAAATGAGGACACATCATATCAAAATTTGTGGGACTCCATGAAAGCAGCACTAAGAGGAAAAAATCATAGCTCTAAGTGCCCACAAAAAGAAAATGGAAAGAACGTACATTAATAACTTGACAGCACACCTGACAGCATTAGATCAAAAAGAAGCTAATATACCCAAGAGGAGTAGATGGCAGGAAATAATCAAACTCAGGGCTGAAATCAACCAAGCTGAAACAAAAAGAACCATACAAAATATCAACAAAACCAGGAGCTGGTTCTTTGAGAAAATCAACAAAGATAGACAAACCCTTAGCCAGACTAACCAAAGGGCGCAGAGACAGTATCAAATTAATAAAATCAGAACTGAAAAGGGAGACATAACAACAGAAACAGAGGAAAATTTAAAAAAAAATCGTCAGATCCTACTACAGAGGCCTATATGCAACAAAATTGGAAAATCTGGATGAAATGGACAATTTTCTAGATAGATACCGGGTACCAAAGTTAAACGAGGAGCAGATAAACCATCTATACAGTTGCATAAGCCCTAAAGAAATAGAATCAGTCATTAAAAATCTCCCCACCAAAAAAGTCCGGGGCCAGATGGTTTCAGTACAGAATTCTATCAGACCTTCCAAGAAGACCTAATACCAATTCTCTTCAAACTATTCCATCGAATAGAAACAAAAAGCACACTACCCAATTTGTTCTATGAAGCTACAATTACACTCAAACCTAAACCCCACAAAGAACCAACAAAGAAAGAGAACTACAGACCAATCTCTCTTATGAATATTGATGCAAAAATACTCAATAAAATTCTCGCAAACTGAATCCAACAACACATCAAAGCAATCATCCATCATGATCAAGTAGGCTTTATCCCAGGAATGCAGGGATGGTTCAATATTCCAAAATCCATCAATGTAATCCACTACATAAATAAACTCAAAGAAAAAAAAACACATTGATCATCTCACTAGATGCTGAGAAAGCATTTGACAAAATTCAACATCCCTTCATGTTAAAAGTCTTGGAAAGATTAGAAATTCAAGGTCCATACCTAAACATAGCAAAAAGCAATATACAGCAAGCCAGTAGCCAACAATCAAACTAAATGGAGAGAAACTTGAAGCAATCCCACTAAAATCAGGGACTAGGCAAGGCTGCCCACTCTCACCCTACCTATTCAATATAGTACTGGAAGTCCTAGCTAGAGCAATTAGACAACAAAAGGAAGTCAAAGGGATACAGATATGGAAAGGAAGAAGTCAAAATTTCACTATTTGCAGATGATATGATAGTATATTTAAGTGACCCTAAAATTTCCACCAGAGAACTCCTAAACCTGATAAACAACTTCAATAACGTGGCTGGATATAAAATCAACTCAAACAAATCAGTAGCCTTCCTCTATTCAAAGGATAAACACGCTGAGAAAGAAATTAGGGAAATGACACCCTTCACAATAGTCACAAAATAATATAAAATATCTCAGAGTGAATCTAACCAAGCAAGTGAAAGATCTGTATGACAAGAACTTCAAGTCTCTGAAGAAAGAAATAGAAGATCTCAGAAGATGGAAAGATCTCCCATGCTCCTGGATTGGCAGGATTAATTTAGTAACAATGGCCATCTTGCCAAAAGCAATCTATAGATTCAATGAAATCCCCATCAAAATTCCAAATCAATTCTTCATAGAGATAGAAAAAGCAATTTGCAAATTTATTTGGAACAACAAAAAACCCAGGATAGTGAGAACTATTCTCAGCAACAAAAGAACTTCTGGGGGAAATCACCATCCCTGACCTCAAACTATACTACTGGGCAATAGTAATAAAAACTGCATGGTATTGGTACAGAGACAGGCAGGAAGATCAATCGAATAGAATTGAAGATCCAGAAATGAACCCACATACCTATGATCACTTGATCTTTGACAAAGGAGCTAAAACCATCCAGTGGAAAAAGGACAGCATTTTCAGCAAATGGTTCTGGTTCAACTGGAGGTCAACATGTAGAAGGATACAAATCAATCCATTCATATCTCCTTGTACAAAGCTCAAATCCAAGTGGATAAAAGACCTTCACTTAAAACCAAATACACTGAAACTAATAAAAGAGAAGGTGGGGAAGACCCTCGAATGCTTAGGCACAGGGGAAAATTTCCTGAACAGAACACCAATGACTTATGCTCTGAGATCAAGAATTGACAAATGGGACCTCATCAAATTGCAAAGCTTCTGTAAGGCAAAGAATATTGTCAATAAGACAAAACGGCAACCAACAGATTGGGAAAAGATCTTAACTAATCCTACATCTGATAGATATCCAAGATATACAAAGAACTCAAGAAATTAGACACTAAACAACAAAATAACTCTATTGAAAAATGGGGTACAGAGCTAAACAAAGAATTCTCAACTGAGGAAACTCGAATGGCCAAGAAGCACCTTAAGAAGTGCTCCACATCCTTAGTCATCAGGGAAATGCAAATCAAACAACCCTGAGATAGCACCTCAGACCAGTCAGAATGGCTAAGATAAAAAACTCAGGTGATAGTAGATGCTGGTGAGGATGTGGAGAAAGAGGAATACTCCTCCATTGTTGGTGGGATTGCAAGCTGGTACAACCACTCTGGAAATCAGTCTGGCGGTTCCTCAGAAAATTGGACATAACATTACCTGAGGACCCAGCTATAGCACTCCTGGGCATATACCCAGAAGATGCTCCAACATATAACAAGGACATATGCTCCACTATGTTCATAGCAGCCTTATTTATAATAGCCAGAAGCTGGAAAGAACCAGATGTCCCTCAACAGAGGAATGGATACAAAAAATGTGGTACATCTACACAATGGAGTATTACTCAGCTATTAAAAATAATGAATTCAGAAATTTTTAGGTAAATGGATGGATCTAGAAATTATCATCCTGAGGGAGTTAACCCAATCACAAAAGAACACACATGGTATATACTCACTGTTAAGAACACACATGGATATACTCATGATGCTACCCAAAAGCTTGGGATAGTGAAGACTCAACCAGCAGACCACATGAAGCTCATGAAGAAGGAAGACCAAGAGGGGATGCCTCAGTTCTACTTAGAACGAGTAACAAAAATACTCAAGGGAGCAAATATGGAAACAAAACATGGGACAGAAACTGAAGGAGGGGCCATCTGGAGACCATTCCACCTGGGTATTCATCCCATGTACAGTCACCTAAGCTAGACACTGATGTGGATGGCTGGAAGTGCATGCTGTCAAGAATATGATATAGCTGTCTACTTAGAGGTCTGCCAAAGACTAACACATTCAGAGGACGATGCTCACAGCTAACCACTGATATGATCAAGGGTTTCCCAATGAAGAACTTGGAGAGAAGACTGAAAGAGCAGAAAGGGTTTGTGACCCCAGGAGGAAAGCAACAATACCAAACAACTAGAGCCCCCCCCCCCCAGGGTCTAAACCACCAGCCTGGGAGCACATAGGGAGGGACCCATGACTCCAGCAGTATATGTAGGGGAGGATGGCCTTGTTGGGCATAGGTGGGAGAGGAGTTTTTTGGTCCCATAAAAAACGAACACAGAGGGGGGGGGTAATCTGAGGGTGGGGAGTGGGTAGTAGGGGGGTAGGTGGGGCACAGCCTCATAGAAGCATGAGGAGGGGGGATGGGATAGGAGGTCTCTGGGTGGTGGCAGGAAGGTAAATATAATACCCAATTTTTAAAAAAGATGAAAAAAGGTTAAAAAAAGGAGAAAAAAGAGAGAAAAAGAAAGAAAAAAAAAGAAAAATAGGAGATTTAATAACACAAAGGGAAGGATTTAGAAATTTAGGAGACAATTTATGTTAATGGAAACAGCATCATAGAAACTGGAAAATCACACCCTCATAGAAGCACAAGGAGGGGGGATGGGATAAGGGGTTCCTGGGTGGTGGTGGAAATGGGATAAGGGGATAAAATTTGAAATGTAAATATTACAACCAATTTTTAAAGGGGGGAAAAAAGAAAAATTGTTAGAACCAACATCTTTTTAAAAAGTCAGCCCTCTAGGAAAAAAATTTTTTTTCTTTATACTAAAACTTGTTCTGAGAATTGTATATTGCAGAATACATAGCCTTGGTGTATCTACTCATCAAGCATACTGAGCAGACCTGCCCAAACCTCCGATGTCCTGGAATTCCATCTGGATGCAGTGAAGACACAGCGTCAGAGGCTTATCAATTTACTCTTCCCCCCACCCCTCTTCTAATATCTCACGCCCTTAATCAGCTTGAAGAAGTTAAAAGAGAGTCAGCGCCCCTATTCCCTGGGCTTGGGGACTAATGTGGTTAATATTGGGCTGTCTTTCTAGGGAAAAGTAGTGGTTTTGTTGGAACAGGAGGATTAGCTAGGATTTATTGCATAGCCATAACCTATTGGTAGAAATCTGTATAATTAATATCAAGATGAAGTTATAATTTCTTAAATAGTACAAAATTTACTTTGATTTCAAATTAAGGTTTTCATTGGTATGAGCTTCTTATTGATATAAAAGTGAGATGAATATTGATACTTTCATGGGCATTGTGCCTGTATAACACATTTAGGAATACAAGGCTTAGAGCCAGTCCTTTAACGTTTTTAACTTATTTGGGACGGTTTGCCTATGAGTTAAGGGACTATAGTAAATTCATGGCTTTGAGTTTAATGTTAGGGTGTTTTCCATATTTTATTTAGAAATAGCTGAGAGGAGTTAACAGACAACAGTCCAGGTTACCTTACATGGATAGTTGGTTTTCAAAACGTCAGAAGTCCATAGAATTGACGTTACAAATATTTCTATATTAATGTTCATTTTGATTAGAGACCTGTCTGCTGCTGACAGCTTCCTGTCATGGATTCTAAGAAGAAATTGAGCATCCTTGGAGTTACTCCAGTTGTGCAGAGACAGCCACTAGGCAAGAATTGCCTCTTTCCATCTACAAATTACTGTCCAGAAAAGGACACACTTGCAGAATAGTCGACTGATTATATCTGCCTAGACAGAGTAATCAGCCCTTAATAATTCTGCATCACTAAGGTTTGTCAGATGATTCTGGGCCAGAAGGCTGAAGTTTTGATGTTCCAACGTTCGGTAGTATAGGGGCTTTCCAGGTGTTCAGTGGTCCCTACAAATTGGCTAAGTTTTAGAAGCTATGCTTAGTGCTTCCCATAATTTCAGTTAACTCAGTCATTCTGGATTTCTAACGGGGTTGAAGACCTATAGTCTCATAGCCAATCCTGGCTATTTACTCTGAGAGAAAAGATCTGAGTGGATGGTTTTCAGCTGACATTCATTCTAAAGCCAAGAAAAAAGTCAGGTTCAAAACTAAGTGTTTTAGTTAGGAGAGACGACAGAGGTTCTGGTTAGTCAACAAAATGATGGACTGGGTATTAGGACTATCTTGTACCTCACTGGTACAATTAGGAATAATTATGCTCTAATTGCATTTTGAGAGAAAAAAATTATTTTAACAGAAAGGGTGAAGCTAGGTGATGAGAGAGAGAAAGAAGAGAAAGCGGGGGGCGGGGGAGCATTGAGGCAGATGTTCAAGTGTCTCCACCAGTCAAAGATAGTTTATATATCTAGTTTGGGTATTGGTTACACTCCTGATTGAGCATTACCAAACTTATAAAGCCTTTGATTAACATTTTAAAAAATGTATAAAAGCAAAAAGGAAAAGGGGTATGGGATAGGGGTTTTCTAGGGAGGGGAAATAGGGAAAGGGGATGGCATCTGAAATGTAAATAAAATATTTTTTTAAAAATTTTCTCTCTTTTTCACAATGCCTTAATTGTGGAAGACCCTTGATAAAGGAGGTAGGTACATTAAACACAAAGGCTAAATGTGAGACAATTCCAATGTTTATATTCCAATTCTTAAAAATTTAAGCCACTCAACTAGGATGGAAGCAAGCCTCTGTGCATGTGAAGTCCGGCTGACGTTTGAGGAACAGCCTTCTGAGGGAGGCTGTTAGGAGGGCAAGCTAACAACACAGAGGGGATCCAACACAGCACAAAACAAGCATAACATTATCAAGTCTTGAGAGGACGTCACTCCAGGCAGCAGCTCGGCTGGAGCCTAAACTCCCAATCTCTGGGAAAACTGAAGTTCAGTATGTGAATCAAGTGACTCATATATGGTCTGATGGGGCATGGTGTGTAATTCTCACATGTAGTCTGATGGGACGTGTGTGTAATTCTCATATGTGGTCTTATGGGGCATGGTGTGTAATTCTCATATGTGGTCTGATGAGGTATGGTGTGTAATTCTCACATGTGGTCTGAGGGGCATGGTGTGTAATTCTCATATATGATCTGATGGGGCATGGTGTGTAATTCTCATATGTGGTCTGATGGGGCATGGAGTGTAATTCTCATTTGAGGTCTGATAGGCCATGGTATGTAATTCTCATGAAAGGGTCACATTCTGTACCAACATGTCACATGGGTACAAGTAGGTATTTGAAATCATTTCAAAACCACATACCACAGGGGCCTTGGACCATTCTC